>NC_045558.1:141016935-141057102 GCF_009769535.1 Thamnophis elegans
TTCCTCCTTGATTAGTTTCCACCCATTGCTTCTTGTTCTACCTTCAGGTGCCTTGGAGAATAGTTTGACTCCCTCTTCTTTGTGGCAACCCCTGAGATATTGGAAGACTCCTATCATGTCTCCCCTGGTCCTTCTTTTCATTCAACTAGACATCCCCAGTTCCTGCAACCGTTCTTCCTATGTTTTAGCCTCCAGTCCCCTAATCCTCTTTATTGCTCTTCTCTGCACTCTTTCCAGAGTCTCCACATCTTTTCTACATCGTGGCGACCAAAATTGGATGCAGTATTCCAAGTGTGGCCTTACCAAGGCATTATAAAGTGGTATTAACACTTTTAAATGTGATCTTGATTCTATCCTTCTGTCTATGCAGCCTAGAACTGTGTTGGCTTTTTGTCAGTTGCTTCACATACTAGTTTCCTAATATGATGTTGTATTGATTATTTAGTATCCCATGACTATCACTAAGGGTCGTATCTTATGATTCTTGATGAACGTATTTTATTTTTCTTTCTGTACCCTGAGAGCATATGCAAGACAAATCCCTTGTGTGTCCAATATAGTATTCTTTTCTATTCTATCCTATCCTATCCTATTCTGTTCTATTCCCTATTCTCTTCTCTATTCTATTTTATTCTCTTCTCCTCTCTTTCCTCTTTTCTGCTCTCCTAGTCTATTCTATTCCTATGTTCTGTTTCTACTCCTATTCTATTCTAATTCTATTCTTTCTCTATTCTATTCTCTATTCTCTCCTCTCTATTCTATTTTCTCTTCTCTATCCTCTCCTATTCTATTCCTATGTTCTATTCTGTTGTGTTTTATTCTAATTCTCTTCTCTCTTCTCTTCTCTGTTCTATTTTATTCTCCTCTCTTCTCTTCTCTATCCTCTCCTATTCTATTCCTATGTTCTGTTCTATTCTAATTCTCTTCTCTATTCTCTATTCTATTCTATTTTATTCTCTATTCTCTCCTCTCCTCTCTATTCTATTCTCTCTTCTCTATCCTCTCCTTTCTATTCCTATTTTCTATTCTGTTGTGTTCTATTCTAATTCTCTTCTCTATTCTCCTTTCTATTCTATTTTATTATCCTCTCTTCTCTATCCTCTATTCTATTCTATTCCTATTTTCTATTCTGTTCTGTTCTATTCTAATTCTCTTCTCTCTTCTCTATTCTATTCTATTTTATTCTCTATTCTCTCCTCTCCTCTCTATTCTATTCTCTCTTCTCTATCCTCTCCTTTCTATTCCTATTTTCTATTCTGTTCTGTTCTATTCTAATTCTCTTCTCTATTCTCTATTCTATTCTATTTTATTCTCTATTCTCTCCTCTCCTCTCTATTCTATTCTCTCTTCTCTATCCTCTCCTTTCTATTCCTATGTTCTGTTCTATTCTAATTCTCTTCTCTATTCTCTATTCTATTCTATTTTATTCTCTATTCTCTCCTCTCCTCTCTATTCTATTCTCTCTTCTCTATCCTCTCCTTTCTATTCCTATTTTCTATTCTGTTCTGTTCTATTCTAATTCTCTTCTCTATTCTCTATTCTATTCTATTTTATTCTCTATTCTCTCCTCTCCTCTCTATTCTATTCTCTCTTCTCTATCCTCTCCTTTCTATTCCTATTTTCTATTCTGTTGTGTTCTATTCTAATTCTCTTCTCTATCTTCTCCTATTCTATTCTATTCCTATGTTCTATTCTGTTCTATTCTAATTCTCTTCTCTATGCTCTTCTCTGTTCTATTTTATTCTCCTCTCTTCTCTTCTCTATCCTCTCCTATTCTATTCTATTCCTATGTTCTATTCTGTTGTGTTCTATTCTAATTCTCCTCTCTATTCTCCTTTCTATTCTATTTTATTCTCCTCTCTTCTCTATCCTCTATTCTATTCTATTCCTATTTTCTATTCTGTTCTGTTCTATTCTAATTCTCTTCTCTCTTCTCTATTCTATTTTATTCTGCTCTCTTCTCTATCCTCTCCTATTCTATTCTATTCCTATGTTCTGTTCTGTTCTGTTCTATTCTAATTCTCTTCTCTATTCTCTTCTCCATTCTGTTTTATTCTCCTTTCTTCTCTTCTCTATCCTCTCCTATTCTATTCTATTCTTATGTTCTATTCTGTTCTATTCTAATTCTCTTCTCTATTCTCCTTTCTATTCTATTTTATTCTCCTCTCTTCTCTTCTCTATCCTCTATTCTATTCTATTCCTATGTTCTATTCTGTTCTATTCTAATTCTCTTCTCTATTCTCTTCTCTGTTCTGTTTTATTCTCCTCTCTTCTCTATCCTCTCCTATTCTATTCTATTCCTATGTTCTATTCTGTTCTATTCTAATTCTCTTCTCTCTTCTCTCTTCTCTATTCTGTTTTATTCTCCTCTCTTCTCTATTCTATTTTATTCTCCTTTCTTCTCTTCTCTATCCTCTCCTATTCTATTCTGTTCCCATGTTCTATTCTGTTCTGTTCTATTCTAATTCTCCTCTCTATTCTCCTTTCTATTCTATTTTATTCTCCTCTCTTCTCTATCCTCTATTCTATTCTATTCCTATTTTCTATTCTGTTCTGTTCTATTCTAATTCTCTTCTCTCTTCTCTATTCTATTTTATTCTGCTCTCTTCTCTATCCTCTCCTATTCTATTCTATTCCTATGTTCTGTTCTGTTCTGTTCTATTCTAATTCTCTTCTCTATTCTCTTCTCCATTCTGTTTTATTCTCCTTTCTTCTCTTCTCTATCCTCTCCTATTCTATTCTATTCTTATGTTCTATTCTGTTCTATTCTAATTCTCTTCTCTATTCTCCTTTCTATTCTATTTTATTCTCCTCTCTTCTCTTCTCTATCCTCTATTCTATTCTATTCCTATGTTCTATTCTGTTCTATTCTAATTCTCTTCTCTATTCTCTTCTCTGTTCTGTTTTATTCTCCTCTCTTCTCTATCCTCTCCTATTCTATTCTATTCCTATGTTCTATTCTGTTCTATTCTAATTCTCTTCTCTCTTCTCTCTTCTCTATTCTGTTTTATTCTCCTCTCTTCTCTATTCTATTTTATTCTCCTTTCTTCTCTTCTCTATCCTCTCCTATTCTATTCTATTCCCATGTTCTATTCTGTTCTGTTCTAATTCTCTTCTCTATTCTCTCTTCTCTATTCTATTTTATTCTCCTCTCTTCTCTTCTCCATCCTCTATTCTATTCTATTCCTATGTTCTATTCTGTTCTGTTCTATTCTAATTCTCTTCTCTCTTCTCTCTTCTGTTTTATTCTCCTCTCTTCTCTATTCTATTTTATTCTCCTTTCTTCTCTTCTCTATCCTCTCCTATTCTATTCTATTCCCATGTTCTATTCTGTTCTGTTCTATTCTAATTCTCTTCTCTATTCTCCTTTCTATTCTATTTTATTCTCCTCTCTTCTCTTCTCTATCCTCTATTCTATTCTATTCCTATGTTCTATTCTGTTCTATTCTAATTCTCTTCTCTATTCTCTTCTCTGTTCTGTTTTATTCTCCTCTCTTCTCTTCTCTATCCTCTCCTATTCTATTCCTATGTTCTATTCTGTTCTATTCTAATTCTCTTCTCTCTTCTCTCTTCTGTTTTATTCTCCTCTCTTCTCTATTCTATTTTATTCTCCTTTCTTCTCTTCTCTATCCTCTCCTATTCTATTCTATTCCCATGTTCTATTCTATTCTGTTCTATTCTAATTCTCTTCTCTATTCTCTTCTCTGTTCTGTTTTATTCTCCTCTCTTCTCTTCTCTATCCTCTCCTATTCTATTCTATTCCTATGTTCTATTCTGTTCTATTCTAATTCTCTTCTCTCTTCTCTATTCTGTTTTATTCTCCTCTCTTCTCTATTCTATTTTATTCTCCTTTCTTCTCTTCTCTATCCTCTCCTATTCTATTCTGTTCCCATGTTCTATTCTGTTCTGTTCTATTCTAATTCTCTTCTCTATTCTCCTTTCTATTCTATTTTATTCTCCTCTCTTCTCTTCTCCATCCTCTATTCTATTCTATTCTATTCCTATTTTCTATTCTGTTCTGTTCTATTCTAATTCTCTTCTCTCTTCTCTATTCTGTTTTATTCTCCTTTCGTCTCTATCCTCTCCTATTCTATTCTATTCCTATGTTCTATTCTGTTTTGTTCTATTGTAATTCTTTTCTCTCTTCTCTCTTCTGTTTTATTCTCCTCTCATCTCTATCCTCTCCTATTCTATTCCTATGTTCTGTTCTGTTCTGTTCTATTCTACAAAGCTTCTTGGATGAGAAGCGAAACCACTTCAAAAGAAAAAAACCAGAATAGTCCTGTTGCCCGTTGGGAAAAGCCCCTTCCGGAACCTAAAAAGCCAATCCCCCCCCCCCGGCTTTGCAAAGCTGAATTTCTGCTCAACCGTTCGTTTCGTTCGTCCGTTTCGTTCGTTTCGAAACGAAACGAACGAAACGAACGAAAGCTGAATTTCTGCTCAACCGATGTCAACCAGGCGCCCGGATTCCCAGGGGTCTAATTCCAGGTGGTTTGCAAGAGCCGGTCAGCCCATTGTGGCTAAAATAAGACGTCCACAAGAGCCAGGCAACCCATTGTGGCTAAAATAAGACGTCTTTGTGTAGAGAGACCCGTTGCTATATAAGGACCGGAGTCGGCAGGCAAGGTCAGCCCGTTCTCCTTCTGCATTTTTGCCTTTTGTTTCGGGACGGGAGCACAAGTACGTCAAGGCCGGATCGGATGACAGGGGCCAGGCGGATGGCTGGGGTTTTTTGACTGGGGGGGGGGGGGTTGCAGAGTGGGGGGGAAGAAGCTGACATTTGGGGTGGGAAATGCCACCGGGGGACGAGGGCCGTGTCATAACGGGCAAGGAAGGGAGAGGCTCCAAAGGACGGGATGAAAAATCACAAACAGGAGGAGGAGCGTGGGAAGATGCAGGGATACAGCTGGTCCTCGGTTTATGACCACAAGCGAACCCAGAATTTGGAGAAATTTTGTTCCGGGAGTTTTTGGCCCCATTTTAGGGACTTTCCCGTGCTTTCACAGCGGATTGTTGAATTCGGAACACGATTCATCTATTATATGTTTCTCTTTTTCATTAAAGGTAAAAGTTCCCTTTGCATATAGGTGCTGGTCGTTTCCGACTCTAGGGGGCGGTGCTCATCTCCCTTTCAAAGCCGAAGAGCCAGCGCTGTCCGAAGACGTCTCCGTGGTCATGTGGCCGGCATGACTCGATGCCTTCGAAGGCGCACGGAACGCTGTTCCCTTCCCACCAAAGGTGGTGCCTATTTTTCTACTTGCATTTTTTACGTGCTTTCGAATTGCTCGGTTGGCAGAAGCTGGGACAAGTCACGGGAGTTCACTCCTCTCCTTGATTAGTTTCCACCCATATCAATATCCATGTCCTAGATTTTAAAAAAGGGATGCGGTGGCTCAGTGGCTAAGACGCTGAGCTTGTCAATCAGAAAGGTCGGCAGTTTGGTGGTTCGAATCCCTAGCGCCGCGTAACGGAGTGAGCTCCCATGACTTGTCCCAGCTTCCGCCAACCTAGAAGTTCAAAAGCAGGTAAAAAATGCAAGTAGAAAAATAGGCACCACCTTTGGTGGGAAGGGAGCAGTGTCCCGTGCGCCTTCGGCGTTGAGTTATGCCAGCCACATGACCACGGAGACATCTTCGGACAGCGCTGGCTCTTCGGCTTTGAAACGGAGATGAGCATCGCCCTCTAGAGTCGGGAACGAGTAGCACATAAATAAAAGAAATAGAAATAATGAACGCCATTGTTAAGTGAAGAGAGGGAAAAAAATCCTTTTTCAAAGAACTGGGGAACCAACAAGGCAAAAAATATCCTATGATAGTTTAACAGATTTAGGGTGCAAAACTGCAGGTATGCTCCAGGGGGCAGTGGGGAAGAAACAGAAATCGATCTGTTGCCCTCTATTGCAGCCCTGATTTGCTCTCTTTAAAATTTGAGATCTTTCAGAGACTGAGGTGTGTGTGTGTGTGTGTGTGTGTGTGTGTGTGTGTGTTTGCAGTATCCTCAGCATCATGTCATCAAAATTCCGGTGTTGGCAACTGGTTCATACTTATGACCGTTGCAGAGTCCATGTGACCCCCCCCTTTTTGCGACCTTCTGACATGCCCAGTCAATGGAGGAAGTCAGATTCACTTAAGAACCGCGTTACTAACTTAAGCAACCTCAGTGATTCACTTAACAACTGCAGCAAGAAAGGTCGTAAAAGGGGCAAAATTTGCTTAACAAATGTCTCACTTAACAACCTAAAGGTTGGGCTCAGTTGTGGTTTGAAATCGAGGACTACCTGTGTATTGGAAAGGCAAGGGGTTCCACCACAAAACCGCGTTCGACTAAAGGGCGCTCGACGAAACCGCGTAGCTGACGTCATCACAGCGCGACAACAGCGCGGAGAAAAAAGCACGCTGTAAACGCTAAACCTAAAATTAACCCTAACCCTAACCCTAACCTAAACCTAACCCCCCTAAACCTAATCCTAAACCTAACCCTTAACCTAACCCTAAACCTAACCCTTAACCTAACCCTAAACCTAACCCTTAACCTAACCCTAAACCTAACCCTTAACCTAACCCTAAACCTAACCCTTAACCTAATGCTAAACCTAATCCTAACCCTTAACCTAACCCTAAACCTTAACCTAACCCTAAACCTAAACCTAACCCTTAACCTAACCCTAAACCTAACCCTAAAGCTAACCCTAAACCTAACTCTTACCTTAACTTGAATCGGCTTGCTTTAAAAGTGCTATTTAAAGCGCCCTTCTTTCTCCGCGCTTGCTGTTGTCGCCCTGTTGATGACGTCAGTGACGCGGTTTCGTCGAGCGCCCTTTAGTCGAACGCGGTTTTGTCATGCCACGAAGGCAAGGATGTTGTTTCAGTGGTTGGGGGAATTCCTGCAGCAACATAAGGAGACAGGTGGTTGTGTGAACTGCAAGGTCAGTCGAAGTGGGGGTGGGGGGGAGAATCATTATTTTAAAAATGGGATTGCGTCTTTCCTATTGTAGCTACTCGCTCCTGCTAATTTGACTGACATGCTCCCCCCTCACTCACTCCAGGCTGTGCTAGATTTCAGGAATTGCCCACTGCTCACATTCCTAGAGCCACAGAATCAGAAGGGACCTTAGAGGTCCTCTAGTCCAACCCTCTTCCCAAGGCAGGAAGTGCCCACTCTTCACATTCCTAGAACCATAAAGTTGGAGCAGGAAGTGCCCACTGCTCACATTCCTAGAACCATATGGTGGAATCAGGAGGGGACATTAGAAGTCCTATAATCAGTGGTGGGTTTCAAAAACTTTTAGAACCTCTTCTGTAGGTGTGGCCTGCTTTGTGGGAGTGGCTTGCTGGCCATGTGACTGGGTGGGAGTGGCCAACTTGTAAAATGTGTTGAAACTCACTTAACAACACTCTTGCTTAGCAACCAAAATGTTGGCTCAGAAACTCTGGCATTTGAAGCACGCAAATCTTAAAGCTGTCAAGTTACAAGACCCTTGCACCCCGAATCCTTCAGGGGAAAAAAACAACCCCAGGGGTGTTCAAACTTGACAGCTTTAAGACTTGTGGACTTCAACTCCCAGAATTCCTCCTCCAGTCAGGTTGGCTCAGGAACTCTGGCATTGAAGTGTGCAAGTCTTAAAGCTGTCAAGTTACAAGACCCTCACACCCCTAACCCTTTAGGGGAAAAAAAACCCAGGGGTGTTCAAACTTGACAGCTTTAAGACTTGTGGACTTCAACTCCCAGAATTCCTCCTCTCGCTCTTCCTCTTGATGATGTGGGGACGGGCGGGGGGAGGGAGCTGGAACCTGTTCTAAACAACACTGGAGATTTGTGGAACCTCTTCTATAGAAGAGGTTAGAACTGCACCCTGCCTATAATCCAATTCTCTGCTCAAGGCAGGAAGTGCCCACTGCTCATATTCCTAGGAACATGGAGTTGAGAGGGACCCTAGAGGTCTTGTAGCCCAACCTTCTTCCCAAGGCAGGAAGTGCCCACTGCTCACATTCCTAGAACCATAGAGTTGGAAGAGATCTTAGAGCCTTGGAGGTCCAACCTTCTTCCCAAGGCAGGAAGTGTCCATTGGTTATGTTCCTAGAACCATAGAGTTGGTTATGTTCCTAGAACCATAGAGTTGGAAGGGATCTTAGAGGCCTTGGAGGTCCCGCCTTCTTTTCAAGGCAGGAAGTGCCCACTGCCACATTCCTAGAACCATAGAGTTGGAAGGGATCATAGAGACCTTAGAGGTCCAAACCTTCTTGTCAAGGCAGGAAATGCCCATTGGTCACATCCCTAAAACCATAAAAGGGCCTTAGAGGTCCTCTAGTCCAACCTTCTTCCCAAGTGCCAACTGTCATATTGCTAGAACCATAGAGTTGGAAGGGACTTAAGAGGTCCAACCCTTTGACCAAGGCAGGAAGTGCCAACTACTCACATTCTTACCACAGAGTTGGGGAGGGACCTTAGCGGTCCAATCCTCTTCCCAAAGCAGGAAGTGCTCCTTGTCACATTCCTAGAACCATCGAGTTGGGAGGAACCTTAGAGGTCTCAGTGTTTTTCAACCTTTTTTGTGCAAAGGCACACTTTTTTCATGAAAAAAATCACGAGGCACACCACCATTAGAAAATGTTAAAAAAATTTAACTCTGTGCCTATATTGACTATATATAAAGTGTTTTTCCCACGGCACACCTTACACTATGTCACGGCACACTAGTGTGCCGCGGCACAGTGGTTGAAAAACACTGCTCTAGTCCAACCCTCTTCTCAATAATCCTCCGAGCGTTGCAGATAATCCAAACTTGGTTCAAAATCTTCGATGACCCAGCCCCATGGTTGCTGAGGGAAAGCTCTTCTCTGATTTCCTAGCTCTCTGAGCCAGGAAAATCCTCCTTATTTTGAGTTTGGTTCCCTATAACCCTCCTGCTTACACTATAATGGTTGGTTCAGTCCTTTTATTCCTCACCTGATTGCACCTCCATCCATCAGCATCCTTCTCTCCCCCCCAAATCAGCGTTTCTTAGCCCCTTGAAGATGGTCGGACTTCAACTCCCAGAATTCCCCAGCCAGGTGACAGGTTGAGAAACGTCCTGATTTCCAATAAATCCAGCTGGGCTGGTCACTGGCACAGATTCTATTAAAAAGAAGAATCGGAGAAGTTAAGAGCAATGTAGAGATGTTATTAACCCTTTTTTATTTCTTTTTTTCTCAATATATTTTAGACTGTGTTTGTTAAAAATCTATACCGTGTACGGGCTCTGGGAAGTCGGGGGGGGAGGGAGGTGGGGTGTTGGGGGGGAGGGTGGGGGGAGGGAGGGATATATACTAGGTTAGGGTTAGGGTTAGGGTTAGGGTTAGGGTTAGGGCTAGGGGTTAGGGTTAGGGTTAGGGTTAGGGGTTAGGGTTAGGGTTAGGGTTAGGGTTACGATGTGTTAGATTTCAATGTAATGCAACCTCACATGTATACTATTTTTCTTTCATTTCTCTGTAAAAAATAGGATAAGCTAAATACATTGACAGATAGTGGAAATACACCAAGGGGAGGAGGAGTGGGATAGAAGAGAGAGGGGTAGAGAAGGCGGGAGAGAGGATGGGAGGGAGGGTGAGGAGGAAGGGAGGGAGTGGATCGGGAGAGAGGAGTGGTAGAGGGGGAGGGGAAGTAGGGTAGAGGGGGATGATGGAGGGAAGATAGAAAGTTGGAGGAGGGTGGAAGAAAGAGGTGTGATGTCAGCCTCTGCTTTGCTGTTGCTTCGGCTGCCATGAAACGGGGAGGGAGGGCATGGTATTTGGGAGGGGTTACTCATTGTGCTGGAGGAAGGTTCTGGAGTTCACCGGTTGATCGGACTACGCATGCGTGTGAGTTTCCCGCCAGGACTAACGGCACCGACATTCCATCTTCGTGATGCCTTTTGAAGTTATCTCGCACCTGACACTTGGGAGAATTATGATTGGACTATAACTGTGATGCCAAGGGGTGGGGAATGGGCTATTCTATATATCCATCGCTTTCGCGCCTAAATATTCAGATTTCGCTTTGCTATGCCTTTAATCATTTTTAATTAGTAAAAGTACACTTGATTTCCACACATGGAGTCTCGTGGTCTTTCTTTCCTAATTATTTAATGGAGAGGTGCTGACATGTACGGAGAGTGGAAGAGGTATATTGGGTTTCTATTTTGGGGGGTTATTCTTGACAAGAGGAATTGCTGCGATTATTGTTTAATGTTGTAAGGCTCCGGCTATGCATATATGTGAGTGTATGAAAATGAAAAAATGGAAAATAAAAACCTTTTCAACAACAACAACAAAAAGAAGAAAAATCGGAAGGGGAGGAAAAAATGAGAGAAAGAAAAAGGGAAAGAAAGAACGAGTGAGGGATCTTGGAGTCTTAGTGGATAACCAGCTAAATAAGAGCCAGCCGTGTACAGCAGCCGCCAAAAAAGCCAATGCAAATCCTAAATTGCATTAACAGAGGGATACAATCAAGATCAAGGGAGGTACTAATACCACTCTATATACTGTATAAAGCCTTAGTAAGGCCACACCTGGAATCCTGCGTCCAGTTTTGATCGTCACACTATAAAAAAAGATGTTGAGACTCTAGAAAAAGTGCAGAGAAGAGCAACCAAGATGATTAGGGGACTGGAGGCTCAAACATACGATGAATGTTTGCAGGATCTGGGCATGGCTAGTCTAGGGAAGAGAAGGACCAGGGGAGACAGGAGAGCAGTCTTCCGATATTTGAGGGGCTGCCCCAGAGAGGAGGGTGGGTCAAGCTATTCCTCAAAGCACCCAAAGGCCAGACGAGGAAGAAGGTTCCACCACAAAGGCGCGCGCAACAAAACCGCGCCTGACTAAACCGCGGTGTCTAAAGCGCGGTGACAAAACCGCGCAATGAATGAGCGACTAATTAGCCCTAAAGCGCGCCGACAAAAGCGCGCCGACAGAAGTGCGCTGTAACGTAAACCTAACCCTAACCCTAACCCTAACCCTAACCCTAAACCTAACCCTAACCCTAACCCTAAACCTAACCCTAAACCTAACCCTAACCCTAACCCTAACCTAACCCTAACCCTAAACCTAACCCTAAACCTAACCCTAACCCTAACCTAACCCTAACCCTAACCCTAACCCTAACCCTAACCCTAACCCTAACCCTAACCTAACCCTAACCCTAACCTAACCCTAACCTAACCCTAAACCTAACCCTAACCCTAACCCTAACCTAACCCTAAACCTAACCCTAAACCTAACCCTAAACCTAAACCTAACCCTAAACCTAACCCTAAACCTAACCCTAACCCTAAACCTAACCCTAAACCTAACCCTAAACCTAACCCTAAACCTAACCCTAACCCTAACCCTAACCCTAAACCTAACCCTAACCCTAACCCTAACCCTAAACCTAACCCTAAACCTAACCATAACCCTAAACCTAACCCTAACCCTAACCCTAACCCTAAACCTAACCCTAACCCTAAACCTAACCCTAACCCTAAACCTAACCCTAAACCTAAACCTAAACCTAACCCTAAACCTAACCCTAAACCTAACCCTAACCCTAACCCTAACCCTAAACCTAACCCTAACCCTAAACCTAACCCTAACCCTAACCCTAACCCTAACCCTAACCCTAACCCTAACCCTAACCCTAAACCTAACCCTAACCCTAAACCTAACCCTAAACCTAAACCTAACCCTAAACCTAACCCTAAACCTAACCCTAAACCTAACCCTAAACCTAACCCTAACCCTAACCCTAACCCTAACCTAACCCTAAACCTAACCCTAAACCTAACCCTAACCCTAAACCTAAACCTAACTGTAAATCTTACCTTAAATGAAATCGCGCTGTTGTCGGCGCGCTGTTGTCGGCGCGCTTTTGAAATCACGGTTTTAGCGCCACGGTGTTGTCGGCGCGCTTATGACATTCGCGCTTTTGACAGGTCACGGAGGAAGAATGGATGGAAACTGACCAAGGAGAGATTCAACCTGGAAATAAGGAGGGATTTCCTGACCGTGAGAACAATCCACCCATGGAAGAGAAGTTGCCTTCGGAAGTTGTGGGAGCTTCGTCATTGGAGGCTTTCAAGAAGAGACTGGATTGCCATCTGTCAGAAACCGGGTAGCGTCTCCTGAGGAGGGGGGGGGGTTGGACTAGATGACCTCCAAGGTCCCTCCCGACTCTGTTCATCTATTCATCTCCCACGAAGAATATTTTAAAAAGGTCCCCGCTTCAAGGAGAAGGAATGTGCTGGCCAGCCGCCGTGGGTTTTTTTTGTTATAACAATAGGCAGGTGACAAAGGAATCCCCGAATTAGAAAGAGGAAACTTTCAGATAAGACAAAGGGATGCCAGGCGCTTTCTGGCAGCCTGCCCTGGTGTGCCCCGGCTATTGTTGTTGAGTCCAAGTAGCTGGGCTTGGCATTGTTGATAAATAGCCGAGTTTGGAATCAACCCTCCTGATTTATAGTTAACGGGTTTTCCTGGAGGGAGATGGGACATTTCTCAGCAAACACAATGCCCCCAGGGGCGCTGAGCATTCGGAACGGATGTCCCAAAGGCCCCATCTGCACCAGAAACAGCGCAAAATATTATCCCTTGGCCCTTGACGTAGGATGGTAAACAGAGATCGGGAAAGCCATTGGAAGAGAAGTAAAGGAATGACAGGAATGGGAAGGGACCTTGGAGGTCTTCTAGTCCAACCCCCTGCTCAAGCAGGAGATCCTATGTCGTTTCAGGCCAATGGCCGTCCAATCTCTTCTTTTCAAAATTGTGAAGTGGTGTGGATGGGATGGACTGGACTGGACTGGACTGGACTGGACTGGACTGGACTGGACTGGACTGGACTAGACTAGACTAGACTAGGAGGGAAAGGAAAGGAAATATGGAATGGAACAGAATAGAATAGAATAGAAAATGTGGAATGGAATAGAATAGAAAAAAATGGAATAGGATAGGATAGAAAATGTGGAATGGAAATAGAATAGGAAAAAATGGAATGGAATTGAATAGAATAGGAATAGAATAGAAAACATGGAATGGAATTAATAGAAAAAATGGAATGGAATAGAATAGAAAATATGGAATGGAATAGAATGGAATAGAATAGAATAGAAAATATGGAATGGAATAGAATAGAATAGAAAGAATGGAATGGAAAAAATGGAATGGAATTAAATGGAATGGAATAGAAAATATGGACTGGAATAGAATAGAAAGAATGGAATGGAATAGAATAGAATAGAAAGAATGGAATGGAAAAAATGGAATGGAATGGAATGAAATGGAATGGAATAGAATAGAAAATATGGAATAGAATGGAATAGAAAGAATGGAATGGAATGGAAAAATGGAATGGAATAGAAGAGAAAATACGGAATGGAATAGAATAGAAAGAATGGAATGGAAAAAATGGAATGGAATGAAATGGAATGGAATAGAAAATATGGAATGGAATAGAATAGAATAGAAAGAATGGAATGGAATGGAAAAAATGGAATGGAATAGAATAGAAAATATGGAATGGAATGAAATAGAATAGAAAATATGGAATGGAATAGAAAAAATGGAATGGAATGAAATGAAATGGAATCCAATGGAATGGAACAGAATAGAAAAGATAATATGGAATGGAATAGAACGCGTGTGCGTAGAACAATTAACATTGACAGTGCAAGCACATGCAGCACACACATGGTACACACAGGTTGCGAACCGGCAGTAACCCTGGCAGCAGCCCACCCCTGGTTGTAAGTCGAGGACTCCCTGTAGTGGGTTATGACCAGAGGCAATATTCAGCCGGTTAGGACCGGTTCACCCGAACTGGTAGTGGAAATCGCGGGAGGGGCCTGCCCTCCTCCCACCCCAGCTCTATGCCCTCCCATTTAGACACGTTTTCAAGCCGAAGCGCGTGCACGGAAGGGGCGTGTGCAAGTGAAGTGTGCGTGCGCGCTCACATTTGGGAACCGGTAGTGAATACCCCCCCCCCCCCCGGTTATGAAACGCTGAGTCAGCCCGAAATGAGCTGCAGGGGGATTGCCAGGAACAACAACAATAGAGTAAAATTCTTGCTTGCAAAGGGAATGTTTGGAACAATAGAGCGGCAGATTCCTAGGGATGGTGGGAGCCGAGAAGGTGAAGCACTCTAGGAATCCCATTGTCTCTCTACCGCTACTCGTCTGCCTTCTGGGAGGGGTGACCTCATTCACCTAGTGTCCCAAAGAAGACAATGGCCAGATTCTGGAGAATCCACCCTCCTAACCACTTACCCCCCACCCCAAGGAATCCCTTGCCCAATATATTTTCAGCTGGACTCCCGGCGTTACCTGCTTCTTACTTTTTTTATTTTTGGGCTTCAAGGGTCGGCTCAGAACAGA
This sequence comes from Thamnophis elegans, assembly GCF_009769535.1. Taxonomy (NCBI): domain Eukaryota; kingdom Metazoa; phylum Chordata; class Lepidosauria; order Squamata; family Natricidae; genus Thamnophis; species Thamnophis elegans. Next base: position 141,031,295 of record NC_045558.1, read on the forward strand.
ACAGAATTAACAGGGTTGGAAGGGACCCCGGAGGTCATCTAGTCCAACCCCGCACCCAAAGCAGGAGACCCTACACCGTTCCTGACAAGATGGCAGCCCAGTAAATCTTGCCTTTTTTATATAACTTTCAAATAAGGGGAAAAAAGAAAAAAGAAAAAGAGAACCAGGTCATCCTCTGAAGAGGAGAATATGTAAACACAACAACGGTTAGAGTGGATGGAGGGAGGAGTAGAAGGAAAGAGAGGAAAGAGAGGAGAAAGGAGAGGAATAGGAGAAAGGGAAAGGCAGAGGAAGAATGGGAGGGAATGTAAGAGTAGGAAAGAGGGGAGGAATGGGAAGAAGAGGGGAAGGGGAAAGGGGAGGAAGGGGAAGGAGAGAAGGGAAAGGAGAGGAGGAAGGAAGGAAGGAGAGAAGAAAGAGAAGAAAGGGGGGTAGGAAGGAGGGAGGGAAGGAGGGAGGGAAGGAAGGAGGGAAGAAAGGAGAGAAGGAGAGAAGAAAGGAGGGAAGGAAGGAGGGAATGTAGGAGAGAAGGAAGGGGGGAAGGAAGGAGGAAAGGAAGGGGGAAAGGAAGGAGAGAAGGAGAAAAGAAAGGAGGGAAGGAAGGAGGGAAGGAGAGAAGGAGGGAGGGAAGGAAGGGGAGTAGGAGAGAAGAAACGAGGGAAGGAAAGAAGGAGGGAGGGAAGAAGAAGTAGGACCGTTGTAAGATGAGATGGATCTATGGGATGATAAAAAAGCAATCTTCAAGTATATTGTCAACAGTAGGAAAAAAATTGTTATAAATACATATTATTGATAACAGTTATGAGATCATATAATTGTGAATGTATATATGAAATTGATAAAATAAAATTAAAAAAAAAAAAAAAAAGATGGCAGTCCAGTCTCTTCTGGAAAGCCTCCAGGGACGAAGCTCCCACAACTTCCGAAGGCAACTTCTGTTCCATGGGTGGATTGTTCTCCCTGTCAGGAAATGTCTCCTTATTTCCAGGTTGAATCTCTCCTTGTTTGGATGCTTTCTTTTAATTAAGGCAATCTTTCTCCAACGTGGCCCCTTTAAGACCTGTGGACCTCAACTCCCAGAATCCCCCGGTTGTCAAGCACCTGGATGGAAATCACATCACCATAGAGATGTTGCAACCGTCACTAAGGGTGACAAATGGCCATACAAGTCATGTTTTCCAGTGCCGGTGTAACTTCGATCGGTCACTAAACTAACTATTGTAAGTGCAGGAAGATCCTAGATGGGGGACATAGCTGAGTGGCGATTATTGTGGTTCCACCACAAAACCGCGGAGTACCAAATCGCGCTCGACGAAAGCGGGCATTTGACGTCATCACAGCGCGACGAAAACATCGCGCTGTGATCGAAAAATGTAAAAATAAAGCGAAAACCTTACCCTAACCCCCCCAAACCTAACCCTAAACCTAACCCTAAACCTAACCCTTAACGTAACCCTAAATCTAACCCTAAACCTAACCGTTAACGTAACGCTAAACCTATCGCTAACCCTTAACCTAACGCTAAACGTAACGCTAACGCTCTAACCCTAACCCTAACCCTAACCCTAAACCTTAACCTTAACCTTAACCTAACCCTAAACCTAACCCTTACCTTTATGTGAATCTGCTTGCTTTAATTTTAATTTTATTTCAATTTTTAATTTTTTTCGTCGCGCTGTGATGATGTCAAATGCGCGCTTTCGTCGATCGATTTTGTCCTCCGCGGTTTTGACAGGTCACAATTATTATTATTATTATGAAAAAAAAAAGCTTCTTTGTGGTTCTTCCTGCTGAAGGATGAAAAACGGCATCTTTTTCTGACTTTCAAACACAATTTCTCACCTGTAACGTTCCCGTGGTTCGTCCATGAGGCCAATGTGGAGAAAAGACAGGACACGATCTTTCTCGGGATGGAGCGACCAAGATTGGGGGTCTGGAAGCCCCTTTTATTGAGATAGGACAAAGGCAGGAGGAGCAATCAGCAATCAGCATGTGATTAAAGACAGCCTGTAAAACTACAATTGCTAATCTACTGCTCAGGGAAGTTCTGTCTATATATGGTCATATCCTGGAGTCGTGGGTAGGATACATCTCAGGATGTTATGTTATGAACTATCAGGATGTTATGGAGTTTTAGGAGTTTGTTTTCTCCTGTGTGGTTCAGCGTGGCTCTGCATGCCCTGGTATGAACTGGGCCATGGGTGACCCACACCTACACAAGGAACTATTACAACACTCACCCGTGGGCCCTTTAAGACAAGTGGGACTTCAACTCCCAGAATTCCCCTGCCGGCACAGCTGGGAGTTGAAGTCCAACCCGTCTTAAAGGGGCCACGCTTGAGAAATGCTGATTTAACACCATGTGACCTTATCTTTCTATAGCCAATTTTGTAGTCTTCTGATTAAACTAGCTGGTAACCCAGAATAGCCCAGATATTTATTTATCCCAATCCCGTATTAGACAGGAATGGCGGATGTCAAGCGGCCATGTAAGTGCGGAATGGGCTGTCCTCCTCCTTCCATGGACGTCGCCGTAATTCCCAAAGAGGCGACGCCAAGAGCAACTTCTCCATGAGCCCGGATTTTGGCGACAATTACATTAGTTAAAAATGTTTTCCCTGTGCCCTCCAGAAGCGTAATTTGTAATGTTGGATTTTCCCCCTTACCAGAGGGAGTCCCCTTGTGGAGTACTGTGAAGCCGTTGCCATGGCAACTCCACTGCGTTGCACAGTAGAAGCCATTTTACAGCAGTACAGTAGAAGCCATTTTAAGGCACAACAGGCTGTACCTTAATAGAACACACACACCGAGGGGTGTTCGGAGTGTCTTACCCCCACAGTATTTGTTTCCAGAGAATAATTCATCTGGGTACCATGTTTGGTTGAAATTGCTCGAGGCGTTCCAGAGTTATGCTGGGACACACACACACACACACACACACACACACACACACACAGAGCCATTTTTCCTACCTTGCTGACCAAGTTAGTCTCCAGTCAGTGTTTGTGGACTTCAACTCCCAGAATTCTCCAGCCAGTATTTGTGGACTTCAACTCCCAGAATTCTCCAGCCAGTATTTGTGGACTTCAACTCCCAGAATTCTCCAGCCAGTATTTGTGGACTTCAACTCCCAGAATTCTCCAGCCAGTATTTGTGGACTTCAACTCCCAGAATTCTCCAGCCAGTATTTGTGGACTTCAACTCCCAGAATTCTCCAGCCAGTATTCGTGGACTTCAACTCCCAGAATTCTCCAGCCAGTATTCGTGGACTTCAACTCCCAGAATTCTCCAGCCAGTATTTGTGGACTTCAACTCCCAGAATTCTCCAGCCAGTATTCGTGGACTTCAACTCCCAGAATTCTCCAGCCAGTATTTGTGGACTTCAACTCCAGAATTCTCCAGCCAATATTTGTGGACTTCAACTCCCAGAATTCTCCAGCCAGTATTCGTGGACTTCAACTCCCAGAATTCTCCAGCCAGTATTCGTGGACTTCAACTCCCAGAATTCTCCAGCCAGTATTCGTGGACTTCAACTCCCAGAATTCTCCAGCCAGTATTTGTGGACTTCAACTCCCAGAATTCTCCAGCCAGTATTTGTGGACTTCAACTCCCAGAATTCTCCAGCCAGTATTTGTGGACTTCAACTCCCAGAATTCTCCAGCCAGTATTTGTGGACTTCAACTCCCAGAATTCCCCCAGTCCTTTGTGTAAATCTCAACTCCCAGAATTCTCCAGTCACGCTAAAGTTTCCAAGGTTTTTTTGGTGGGGGGGATAAGTTTACAGTATATTTTCCGAAATCCTTTAGTTTCTCGAACCTCCAGATCTCTGGACTACAATGCCTATCATCAGGTCTGGGGATAATGGGAGCTATAGACCAGAACAAGCCTTTGAATGGCTTCCATGATATCCACCAATCAGGAAGGGAAAAACAGACTCTCTATCAAAATAATCCAGGCTGTAGTGAAAAAATTTATCAATGAACATTGGAAGAGTAAGAGGATTTCATTAATTGGACCAAAAGTTTCGCGGACGGCCAGCTTCAAATCCTGATAGGCTGTTGGATTCGAAGAGGCGGGGATTCATCCTGAATCTGTTTATAACCTTTTGGATGTTTCTGACAGGTCTCAACGTTCCACCTCTTTCCCTCATTGGTCACATCTATTCCGCAGGAGGTGGGCGCTTAAGCGCTATTGGCTTATTAACCTTCTTCAAAGAAAGAGGAGGGGCCCGCTTTTATAAACTTCCCTCGGCTCCTTAAAAAAAAAAAAGAATCCTAGCATGATTGGCTGCGTCGCTTCCGCGTCGCTCAACGATTGGCGAGAGGTCTGCGGCGGAGAGGCGGACGTACTCTCGGATTGGACAACTCGCTTGAAGAAGGCGGGATTTCTCCCAGCCAGGAACTAAAGCTACTTTCCCACGTGGGGAGTGGGAGCGATGGCGGACCGGCTGCCTCCGTCGTCTGAATTGATGGACTCGCGGGTGAGCGGGAGTGCTTGGAGGGAAGGGAGGCGTACACACGTACACGTGTTGAACACGGGTTGACAGCGCCTTTTGTCTGAGCAGATGCTCTTTGAGCTGAGGGTGGGATCTGGGCAGAATTGAGTCTCTTTCACTTAATATATTAGATTTAATGTAATTATTATCATGTATATTAATGTGATGTCTTGTAATGCAATTATTAATTATATTACATAATATAATTACTGTAATTAATAATGTGATTATTAATATTAATGTGTATATTGTAATGTATTTGTGTGTTGGTGTGTATGTGCGTGTGTATTCTTCCACTCCTCCTCTTTTTCCTCTTATTTATTCCTTTCTTCCTCTCCTCTCTTCTTTTTCTCTCTTCATTCTTTCACTCTTCTCTTCTATTCTTCTCTTCCACTCTTCTGTTTTTCCTCTACTTATTCCTTTCTTCCTTTCCTTTCTTTTTTTCCTCTATTCATTCTTCCACTCTCCTCTTTTTCCACTATTCATTCTTTTCTCTTTTTTCCTCTATTTATTCTTATACCCCTCTCTTTTTCCTCTATTCTTCCACTTTCTTTTTCCTCTACTTTTCTTCCTCTCCTCTTTTTTTTCCTCTATTCATTCTTCCACTCTCCTTTTTCCACTATTCATTCTTTTCTTCCTCTCTTTTTTCCTCTATATATTCTTATGCCCCTCTCTTTTTCATCTATTCTTCCACTCTCTTTTTCCTCTACGTTTTCCTTTCTTCCTCTCCTCTCTTTTTTCCTCTATTCATTCTTCCACTCTCCTTTTTCCACTATTCATTCTTTTCTTCCTTTCTTTTTTCCTCTATATATTCTTATGCCCCTCTCTTTTTCCTCTATTCTTCCACTTTCTTTTTCCTCTACTTTTTCCTTTCTTCCTCTCCTCTCTTTTTTCCTCTATTCATTCTTCCACTCTCCTCTTTTTCCACTATTCATTCTTTTCTTCCTCTCTTTCTTCCTCTATTTATTCTTATGCCCCTCTCTTTTTCCTCTATTCTTCCACTCTCTTTTTCCTCTACTTTTTCCTTTCTTCCTCTCCTCTCTTTTTTCCTCTATTCATTCTTCCACTCTCCTCTTTTTCCTCTATTCCTTTCTTCCACTCCCCTTTTTCTTCTATTTATTCCTTTCTTCCTCTCCTCTTTTTCCCTCTATTTATTCTTACACTTTTCTCTTCTTTTTCCTTTATTTATTCCTTTCACTCCTTTTTCCTCTATTCTTTTCTTCCACTCTCCTCTTTTCCTCGATTCACTTTTCTTCCTCTCCTCTCTTTTTCTCTTTCCTTTTCTTCCACTTCTCTTTTCCTCTATTCATTCTTTTCTTCCTCTTTTTTCCTCTATTTATTCTTACACTCCTCTCTTTTTCCTCTATTCGTTCTTTTCTTCCACTCTCCTCTTTTTCTCTATTCTTTTCTTCCACTCCTCTTCTTCCTTTATTCCTTTCTCCCACTCCTCTTTTTTATTTATTCCTTTCTTCCTCTCCTCTCTTTCTTCCTTTATTCATTCTTCCACTCCTCTCTTTCTTCCTCTATTCATTCTTTCCTTCTCCCCCTCTCCCTTTTTTCCTCTATTTAGTCTTTCCTTCTTGCCCCATTCCTCTTTTCCCTCCATAATCGATGGACCTGTTGCTGATCCAACTGGTTTAAATTCAGTTGCAGTTATCTCAGTCCCTGTTGTGTCTCGGGGAGGAAAACTTTGTGAAAAGACTTTAGGTCGAAGGATTTTAAAACAGGGATGTGAAATACAAGTCTTAAGAGGAAGGTGTGGATTGGCTTCCTCAAAAAAATAGCATGAATTTAAGGTTTAAATGAAAGATGAGCTCTGGGATCTCCTTTTGCAAATTTGCCATCCAGCTTTGTGCATGCTTTCTTGGAAAGGAGGCTATTTAAAAACTGGAGGGTTCACGGTGATAAACTGAGAAAGAAATTTGCTTGGACTTTAGTTGGGGTAATGGGAGGGGGTGCATTTTGGGTGACAAAACAAGACCACCCTTGGACTATTGGATCCAGTTTTAGTCACCACAGCAACAAAGGTGCTTAGGGGACTGGAGGCTAAAACATAGGAAGAACGGTTGCAGGAACTGGGTATGTCTAGTTTGATGAAAAGAAGGACTAGGGGAGACATGATAGCAGTCTTCCAATATCTCAGAGGTTGCCACGAAGAAGGGGGAGTCAAGCTATTCTCCAAGGCACCCGGGGGCAGGACAAGAAGCAATGGGTGGAAACTAATCAAGGAGTGAAGCAACTTAGAACTGAGGAGACATTTCCTGACAGTGAGAACAATTAACCAGCGGAACGGAAGTTGCCTCCAGAAGTTGTGAATGCCCCCAACACTGGAAGTCTTTAAGAAGATGTTGGGTAGCCATTTGTCTGAAACGGTATAGGGTTTCCTGTCTAGGCAGGGGCTTGGACTAGAAGACCTCCAAGGTCCCTTCCAACTCTGCTATTGTATTGTATCGTATCGTAAGACGGAATAACTCAGAGACTCAGAAATTGATTTTTGATTCCCCCCCCCCTGCCTGTATTTTCTTGTCTGTTTCAGGATATTGTAGAAGCTGATTTACCCGCAGCCCTAAACCTGTTCAAATCTCTCCAAGAACAGGTGAGATAAAGGTTTTACTTTTCCTGCTACCTAAAAATGTTCAGCCCCGTTCCAGCTTTGGCAACTGGCTGTCTTTCTTCTCTCCCTTTTCCAAAAACAAAATAAATAAATGTGATTTTGCTTCTTCCTTCCTTGGTTGGGGTTACAAATGATTCTTGGTGGTTTCTGAGCTTCCTTGTGGGGTTTTTTCCCCCAGACATTTCATTACCCAACTAGGTAACATCATCCGTGCTGCTGAGTGCTGTTTGCTGTCCGTTGATATTAAAACAGCTCTCCTTACTAGCATTTGATGGTGTTACCTAATTGGGTAATGAAACATCTTCAAAAAAATAAGCAAGTGGAGCTGGCAGCAGACTCAGACACTGAAGAAGTTGAGGAGGAACATGGGACACTCCTGGAGTCTGGGGAAAGCTCGGATGAGGGCTCCATGTCGGAGACAGAGAGGGGGCCAGGGCCGTCTGACAGTTATCAGCTGCCTTCGGAGTCGGAGATCAGCGAGGCAGAAGAGCAACTGGAGCCTGTTCCCAGTGTGCGCATGCACAGAGCTGTCAGGAAAGGGAGGAGCTAAGGAACATGGGTTGACTCGGATATAAAGGCACAGGTGGACGGTGAATGGCCCCTCCCATGGGGAATAAAGAGGAGAAAAGGGGAGGGGAGTTTGCAGGAGACGGTTCACTGACAAAAGGGCGAACGATAAAACCGCGCCCGACAAAACCACGGTGACAAAACCGCGTGTTCTAAAGCGCTCGGACGAATGAGCGCTGAATCGCGCCGACAACAGCACGGCGACAGAAGCGCGCTGTAAAACTAACCCTAACGCTAAACCTAACCCGAAACCTAACCCTAACCCTAAACGTAACGCTAAACCTAATCCTAAACCTAACCCATACCTTAACTTAAATCGCCCTTCTGCCGACACGCTATTGTCAATTGCCCTGTTGACGCACTGTTGTCGGCGCGTTGATGACATTGCGGTTTTAGCGGCGCGGTTTAGTCAGGCGCGGTTTTGTCGTTCGCCCTTTTGTCGGGTCACAGCAGGAGACAGTTAGTTAAGGGGAAGATCTGTTCCTGACTTCCTGCCAAGGAATTGCTGCTACAGCTTGGCGTTTGGAAGATATCGGCCCGGCAGCTCTCCAAGCCCGATCAAGGTCTTTAGTTGTGAAATCTCTTGAAAGACTGTTGTTGGCTGGAGAGGAATTCCCTTTAGCCTAAATAAAAGAGGTTTTATCGGGACGTGGAGTCTACGTCACGAAGCCTGGGTCAGAACACATTTTCTCAGATGCCACCAAGAACTCTTCCTTTCCGTGACCCGTCAAAACCGCGCTCGACTAAGCCGCGCCCGATTAAACCGTGTCGCTGACGTCATCAACAGGGTGACAACAGCCAGCGCGGAGAAAGAAGGGTGCTTTAAATAGCGCTTTGAAAGCAAGCCGATTCAACTTAAGGTAAGGGTTAGGTTTAGCTTTAGGGTTAGGGTTAGGGTTAGGTTAGGGTTAGCTTTAGGGTTAGGTTAAGGGTTAGGATTAGGTTTAGGGTTAGGATTAGGGTTAGGGTTAGGTTTAGGGTTAGGTTAAGGGTTAGGATTAGGGTTAGGTTTAGGGTTAGGTTATGGGTTAGGATTAGGTTTAGGGTTAGGTTAAGGGTTAGGTTTAGGATTAGGTTTAGGTTTAGGGTTTAATTTTAGGGTTTACAGCGTGCTTCTGTCTCCGCGCTGTTGTCGCCCTGTTGATGACGTCAGCGATGCGGTTTAGTCGGACGCGGTTTAGTTGAGCGCGGTTTTGTGGTGGAACCCTTCCTTTCAACCCCGAGCTGCAAATCTTCTCCTTTGTTAATAACAGGTGGTTGCCGTTACTCATCACATACAGCATTTAACGCGGAAGATACGAGCAGGCGATTACCCCACCGAAAAGGTAAGGGGAAAAAAAAAACACTGTTGAACGAACAGAGACGGGGGCGGGCCAATGCAGGCGGCCCTCGCCTTACGGCCACAATTGAGCCCGTTCCTGTTGCTAAGCGAGGCAGTTGTTCAGTGAGCTTTGCCCCGTTTTGCGACCTTTCTTGCCACCGGTTGGTAAGCGAATCGCTGCCGTTGTTAAGGGAGTCGCCCGGTTGTTAAGCAAATCTGGCTTCCCCGTGGGTCTTGCTTATCAAAAGGGGAATCGCGTGACCCCCCCCCCCCGGGACGCTGCAACAGTCGTAAATATGAGTCAGTTGCCGAGTATTTAAATGTTGATCATGTGACTACAGAGATATCATCTCTCTATATATATATTAAAATGATTCTATGCGTATTCCAGCATAACTCTGGAACGCCTCGGGGAATTTAAACCAAAGTTGGTACACAGATGACTTACTCTCTGGAAGCAAATACTGCGGGGTTAAGACACCCCTAAAACCCCTTGGGGTGTGTGCTCTGTTAAGATACAGCCTGTTGTGCCTTAAAATGGCTTCTACTGTACAGCGCTGTGGAGTTGCCATGGTAACGACTTTGCAGTAATCCACAACGGGGGCCTCCTCTGGTAAGGGGGAAAATCCAACATTAGAAATTGCGGCTATGTTAATGGAAGGAGGGTTGGGATAAATAGATGCCCAGGCCAGTGCCGAGTTATCAGCTAGTAAAACAATCATAAAGTCCCTTTTTTCAGTGCCGTCGTAACTTTGGGCAGTCACTAAACGAACTGTTGTAAGTTCAAGGACTATCCATTCTGTTTCTACTGTGAACTTTGTCTGCAGCAAATCTGCTCTGTGTCCACGCCAGATAATATTTCTTCTACGGTGGTAATCTCATACTTAAATTCTGTTCCCCAAGTCTCCACCCAAGGCTGTCAATCTTCCCTACGGGTCACCGGCCTCCTTTTCTCCTCCCACCAGGGCCTCAGTTTCCTGGACGTGAAGGACCATCTCCTGCTCCTCTACATTCAAGACCTCTCCCAATTGATGTTGGAGAAGACCTCTGGACATTCTGTGTCCAACCACCCTGCTTTACTGCGATTGGTGGAAACCCGGACGGTACAAGCCATCCTGGACTTCTGCAGGGAGATCTATCTGGTCCATTAGCTTTTTACAATGGGGGGACTTCAACTCCCAGAATTCCCCAGCCAATATGGCTGTGAGGAACCTTAGTAACTTGAAGATGGGTGGACTTCAACTCCCAGAATTCCACAGCCGGCGTGGGAGTTAGCAACCTTAGTAACTTTAAGATGGGTGGATTTCAAGTCCCAGAATTCCCCAGTCAATATGGCTTGTAGGAACCTTAGTAAATTGAAGATGGGTGGACTTCAACTCCCAGAATTCCACAGCCAATATGGCTCTTAAGAACCTTAGTAAATTGAAAATGGGTGGACTTCAACTCCCAGAATTCCACAGCCAACTTGGCTGTTAGCAACCTTAGTAACTTCAAGATGGGTGGACTTCAACTCCCAGAATTCCCCAGCCAATATGGCTCTTAGGAACCTTATAAATTGAAAATGGGTGGACTTCAACTCCCAGAATTCCTCAGCCGGTCAGGCTGTTAGCAACCTTAGTAACTTTAAGATGGGTGGACTTCAACTCCCAGAATTCCCCAGCCAATATGGCTTGTAGGAACCTTAGTAAATTGAAGATGGGTGGACTTCAACTCCCAGAATTCCGCAGCCAACATGGCTGTTAGCAACCTCAGTGATGTTAAGATGGGTGGACTTCAACTCCCAGAATTCCTCAGCCGAGACTGCTGGCTGTGGAATTCTGGGAGTTGAAGTCCACCCGTCTTAAAAGCTGCCAGATTTGAGAAACAACGATGTATTTAAATAAAATAAATTGGGAGGGCATCGAGAAATGCCCTTTTCTTGATAAGCGCTCGTGCCTCATGGGACCCTGTGACATTTATGACCAAATGAAAGAAGGCCGGTTTATTTTTCAATAATTTGTTTTTTGTCTTTTTTTTCCGGGCGGGGGGGTCACAGGTGTTGGAGAAGATGCGTCCGATTGAGCAGAAACTGAAATATCAGGTGGACAAAATGGTGAAGGCTGTTTTTACTGGGGGGCTGGGTAAGTCATGAGGGATTTGGAGGGGTGGGGTGGAAAAATGGAGCGGTATTAAACCGGTTTTCGGTGATTTCTTCTCCTTTCAGCTGATGACAATCCCTTGAAGTACAAACCAAATCCGGATAACTTGGTCAGCAAGGTAGGAAAAGAGAAAAAAAGATTGGAATACAGGTAGTCCTCAACTTACAACGGTTCGTTGAGCGACCATTCGACGTTAGGACCATTTATCCGCACTTAATGATTGTTGTGGCATCCTGATGAAAATTGAGACACTAGACAACTGATTCGCATTTACGACGGTCGCAGTATCCCGGGGTTGTGTGATCACATTTTGCGACCTTCTGAAAGCAGAGTCAAGGGAAGCTGGATTCACTAACGTAACAACCGCAGTGATTCGCTTAACACCCGTGGCGAGAAAAGTCATAAAATCGGGCAAAAGTCTTGTAGTAACTGTCCCATTTAACAACAGAAATTGTAGGGCTCAATTGTGGTTGTAAATTGAGGACTTCCTGTACAGCCTTACCTGGGGCATGTCTAAGGCGGGACTAGAATTTACCATCTCCTGGTGATTGGTCCAAAGTCACCCAGCCGGCTTTCATGCCTGAGGCGGGACTAGAACTCACCGTCTCCTGCTGATTGGCCCAAAGTCACCCAGCCGGCTTTCATGCCTGAGGCGGGACTAGAACTCACCGTCTCCTGCTGATTGGTTCAAACTCACCCAGCCGGCTTTCATGCCTGAGGCGGGACTAGAACTCACTGTCTCCTGGTGATTGGCCCAAAGTCACCCAGCCGGCTTTCAGGCCTAAGGTGGGACTAGAACTCCCTGTCTCCTGGTGATTGGCCCAAAGTCACCCAGCCAGCTTTCATGCCTGAGGTGGGACTAGAACTCACTGTCTCCTGATGATTGGCCCAGAGTCAGCCAGTTGGGTTTCATGCCTGAGGTGGGACTAGAACTCACTGTCTCCTGGTGATTGGTCCAAAGTCACCCAGCCAACTTTCATGCCTGAGGTGGGACTAGAACTCCCTGTCTCCTGGTGATTGGCCCAGAGTCAGCAAGCTGGGTTTCATGTCTAAGGCGGGACTAGAACTCCCCGTCTCCTGGTGATCAGCCCAAAGTGTGGGAATTTTAAGTCCGCAAACGCTGGCTGGATAGAATTGTGAGTGTGGCAGTCCACCCACTGCCTTGGGAATTCTGGGAGTTGAAGTCCGCGCCTCTTAAAGTCGCCCAGATTAAGAAACATTGATCTGATCTTGAACGAAATTCTTGCAATTCTCCCATCCCATTCCCAGCTCAGTGACTCGGAAGATGGAGACGAGGAAGAAGAGGGTGGCAGTACCGCCAAGGCTCCTGGGAAAGACATGTCCAAAGGCGGCATCCGGAAATACGTCCCGCCTCGCCTGGTCCCCGTGCATTACAGTAAGAATGAAACCTTAGTGGTTGAAGGCTCTGGTGGACATCATCCTTAGTGAAACAGCATCTGCATTTCCTGCGTCGGATGAGGAGAGCACATCTTTCTCCTTTTGTCCTGGCGACTTTTTGCCGAGGCACAATTGAGAGCGTTTTAACAAACTGCATCCCTGTTTGGTTTGGTGGCCGCAGCACCTCGGATAGAAAGCCCCTACAGAGAGTGGCGAGGACAGCAGAGAAGATCATAGGAAGCTCGCTTCCTGGTGGTTCAGGATGTTGCTTATATGCTTGGAGCTCGAAGTATTGTTAGGAGACCCCCACATACCCACTTTACAACCTCTGGGAGGGGGCTTCGAAGTATCTCTAGCAGAAGTACTAGATCCTGTAGCGGCTTTGTTCCTTAGGCCATCCGTCTTCTAAATTCGCAGGATTCTTCCCCTCCTCCCCCCACCATGTGTGTGTGTATATTCAAGCTAGATTGTGATGTTTGTGACATAGAATATATATAGGCATATGCATAATTCTGTACCGTATTTTTCGGAGTATAAGACACACTTTCCGCCTCCTCCCCTCCCCTAAAAGAGGGTAAAAATGTGGGTGCGTCTTATACACTGAATGTAGCCTCGCCCACACTTTGGCCTCTGCCTCCCAGCAATTTGCCTCCTTGCAGCAAACAGCAAACGGCACAGCCTGATTAGCACAAGGAGCTGATTGTTGGTTGGATTGGCCTCCCGACCATCAGCTGTTTCAGGGTGCAGGGTTTGCTATTGCCTATTGCTGTCTCCACGTGCCCCATTTTCAGCTTCTGCATCCCATTTTTGGCCTGCGTGCACCCCGTTTTCCACCCATTCCGCTCCCTGCCACCTGGAACGGGTGGAAAAGGGGGTGCACAGAGGCCAGAAACAAGGTATACAGAGGCTGAAAATGGGATGCGGAAGCCAAATGGGCGCGCAGAGGCGGCAATAGACTAAGGCAATCCTTGCAGCCTGAAACAGCTGATTGTTGGGAGGCCAATCCAACCGACAATCAGCTGCTTGTGCTAATCAGGCTGTAGTGAAACTGAAACTTGCTGTTTGCTGCAAGGAGGCGAATTGGTGGGAAAGAGAGGCAGATTTTTTTTTTCTTGTTTTCCTCCCCAAAAGCTAGATGCCTCTTATACTTCGGAACATCTTCTACGCCGAAAAATACGGTATTTATTTATTCTCTTATGTAATGTGTATTGGAGGTGGAGATCCTTGAGGGCTATATGAAATGGTTCACCGACAAAAGGGCGCCCGACTAAACCGCGTCGCTGACGTCATGAACAGGGCAACAACAGCGCGGAGACAGAAGCACGCTGTAAACCCTAAACCTAACCCTAAACCTAATCCTAACCCTTAACCTAACCCTGACCCTTAACCTAACCCTCAACCTAACCCTTATCTTAAGTTGAATCGGCTTTCTTTCAACGCGCTATTTAAAGCGCCTTTCTTTCTCCGCGCTGGCTGTTGTTGCCGCGTTGATGACATCAGCGACGCGGTTTAGTCGGGTGCGGTTTTGTCGTTCGCCCTTTTGACGGGTCACGATATGAAATTAAATCTCAGTTTAATGTATGCCGATTGGTGTTACATTCAAAGTGACCATCAAGTTATTATTCTATTCTATTCTAAACCTGGTTGTGGAACAGGAGGGACAGAGTTTAGCGTCGCGACGTAAGAAAGAACAAACCAGGTAACTTTAATCCGGCACGAACGTCCCTCTCTTGTCTGTCTCTTGCAGATGAAACCGAGATGGAGAGAGAGAAGAAGATGGCGGAACAAGCTAAAAAGCGAGCACTTAGCAGCTCCATCATCCGGGAGCTGAAGGAACAGTATTCCGACGCTCCGGAAGAGATCCGGGAAGGGCATCACGCTCACACGGCCCGACAGAACCGGGAGGATGAGCATCGGTTAGTGAGGGAGGAGGGAAGGGCCAGACCAGGCGCGAGGAGGATGAGAGCATCAGCCTGTTGCTCATAAGGAAACGGGTGGTGGGTTTTATTTATTTACTGGCTGATAACACGGGTATTTATAGATGTCAAAGTGTTTGTTTGACGGAGCCATTGAGAGGGGCCTTCCCCCCCCTACTCCCATGCCCATCATCCCTGCCCTCTCTCTTCCCCCTCCCATGTGCTCCTCTTTCCCGCCCTGTCTACGATCCTGGCACTTTGTCCCAAATCCATCAGGCGCTTCCCCATTGGTCCACTGGAGGGCGTACGTCACGGCTGGCTTTCTAGAGGAAGCTGCGAAGGAACTGACATCACAAACAATTGCCGCTCTAGGACGCCACACTCGCTCTCCTTAACGGCCCAGGCTCTCCCTTCCCCCTGCCATGACATCACAAACAATTGCCGCTCTAGGACGCCGCACTCGCTGTCCTTAACAGCCCAGGCTCTCCCTTCCCCCTGCCATGACATCACAAACAATTGCCACTCTAGGATGCCGCACTCGCGCTCCTTAACGGGCCAGGTGTTCCATAGTTATCCTGGAACATACATACAGCCTTTATATAGAGAGATAGAGATAAAAGATAATAGATTTAGGTCCTTACAAATAATTCAGAGTGATGAATGCACAAAACATTCCTTCATCCTGCCTAGATTCCTCACAACAACCACTCTGTGAGGCGGGCTGGACATAGAGGGACTGACTCAAGTCAGTTTTCATGCCGGAAACGGGACTAGAACTCACAGTCTCCTGGTTATTGGCCCAACATCACTCAGCCAGTTTTCATGTCTGAGGTGGGACTAGAACTCAAATGTCTTCTGGTAATTGCCAAAAGAGACCCAGTGGGTTTCATCCCTAAGGCAGGACTAGAACTCACACTCTCCCAGCAATTGCCCCATAGTCACCTAGTGGCTTTCGTGCCTAAGGCTGGACTAGAACTCACCATTTCCCAGTGATTGGCCCAAAGTCACCCAGGGCTTTCATCCCTAAGGCAGGATTAGAACTCACCCTCTCTTGGTGAGTTACCCAAAATTCACCACCCAGCTTTTAATGCCCAAGGTGGAACTAGAATTCACTGTCTCCTAGTGATTGTCTCAAAGTCACCCAGTCAGTTTTCATGCCTAAGATAGTACTAGAACTCACTCTTTCCTGGTGAATTACCCAAAATTCACCACCCAGCTTTTAACGCCCAAGGTGAAACTAGAACTCACCGCCTCCCGGCGATTGGCTCCAAGTCACCCAGTCAGCTTTCACATCTAAGGCAGGACTAGAACTCACCGCCTCCTGGTGATTTACCCAAAATTCACCTCCCAGCTGTTAATGGGCAAGGCGAAACTAGAACTCACCGCCTCCCGGTGATTGGCTCCAAGTCACCCAGTCAGCTTTCATGCTGAAGGCAGGACTAGAATTCACTGTCTCCTGCTTTCTAGCCCGGTGCCTTAACATGTGGATCCCATTGGCTTAAAATATTCGACGGTTTGCAGCTCCAGGCGTGTGGCGAAACGCCCAGAGTTCAAAGTTTTCAAAATATACCCTGTTTTCCTGAAAATAAGACCTCCCCAGATAATAAGACCAATCGGGCTTTTGAGCGCATGCGCTAAAATAAGCCCTTCCTCGAAAATCGGCCCTCCCCGAAAATATAGCAACACAGCAGCAGCCAGGAAGTGACCACACTCGCCACCTCCTGCACCTCAAAAATAATACCTCACTGAAAATAAGGCCAGGCGTCAAAAGAAAATAAGTCCCTGTCTTATTTTGGGGGAAACGCAGTATTCGGGCTTGAGAGGACAAATGGAGAAATCCCGAGTTTTTGGTCAAAGTTGGAAAAGTAGAAGCTTTATGGATTGGGGGCCCAAGCTTTGATGGGAGAAAGTAGTGTGGAAGGGCCTAATGGGAGAGGCATCAACAGATTTTGAAGCAGGAATCCCCGTGGTGCCGAGCGGAGCCTCCAGTGGCAGACGCAGTCTACCTCGGCGCGCCATCCGCCTTGCTGTCTTCGTCGGCCTCGGCTGTCCAAACATCTCCCCGTCTTCTTGTCTCATCACAGGACCAAGTACGAGGAGAGCATGATGGTCCGTCTCAACGTGACCCGGAAGGAGAAAGCCCGGCGTAGACGAGGAGGGGTCCTCGGCTCCCAGCTCAGCTCCCTCACCCACTTCGGGGACATCAGCGCCCTCACGGGGGCCACCCCATCTCTGGGAGAAGTGAGTTTATTGGGTTGGTGAGGTTCTGAGAGGGTGCTGCATGAGCATCTGTATCAAGGGGTACTCGTCTATTTAGACGATATCTTATATATACCAAGACCATGGAGAACTGTTCTGAGCTCCCTCGTTCCACACCAAAGCACGCTCTGAGCCAAAGATACTTTACGCAATTTATTAACAGACAGACAGGTCCTTGGGAGCAAACCGGCACAGACAAGCTTGGGCAGCAATCCAGCACAGATAAGGCTTGGCAGCAATCCAGCCTGCCAAGCTCACAATAATGTTCTCCAACATTCGTTCCTGTGTTGACTTCTGCAAGAGGGGCGTGTGCACAAGCAGTCTTTTTATAGTCTGGAGAGGAGCCTAATGACCACCAGCTGAGTGCAATTACCTCCTGTACTTGCGCAACTGTTCCTGAAGCCTATTAGCTCTTTGATGGCGTGCATCCAGGAACAACTCACTGCTGGCGTCCGGCTCACACTCCCTTGTCTCCTCCCCACTGGTCCAAGGGTCAGGTGGCCAACCAGCCTCTCTGCGCCCTGCACGGAGTCGAAACCCTGTCCAGGGTCCTCCAGAGCCGACTGATAGGGCCCCTCGCTGTCAGAGTCTGGTGGCAGCTCCAACGGCTCCTGCTGGGCCACAACAGAGAACCATGTACCCCTTGTACGTCAAGTGCTTAAAAAGTTGCTGGACGCACATTTATACATTAAATTGTCTAAATGTGAATTCCACAGGACGCAATTGGATTATCTTGGGTTCCATATTTCATCTAAAGTGGGGGAGATGGACCCCACGACTGTAAAGGTGGAGTTAGTGATGGGGCAGGAAGTGGGAAAGGTGGCTCGATACAAGTGAGCCATGTTGGGCAGGGAAGGAAAAGGGGGGGGCTTTTTCGTGAACATTATCGTGATACTCCTTGGCCTGGTGTCTTGATTATTGGAGACATTTAATTTTTTAAAAAAATATTTTACAAGTAGCTCAAGGTGGGGGAAATATCCAACACCCCCTTTTCCTCTTTCCCCCATACCCACAATACCCTTGCGGGGTGGGGTAGGCTAGGAGGGAGGGACTGGCCAAAGTCATCCAGCTGGCTTTCGTACTTAAGGCGGGATAACAACTCACCGACTCCCAGTGATTGGCCCAAAGTCCCCCAGTTGGCTTTCATGCCCAAAACAGAACTACAACTCCCGGTCTCCTGGCGTTTGGCCTAACGTCACCCAACGAGCTTTCATATTTAAGGCAGGACTAGAACTCACTGTCTCCTGGTGGATTGGGCCAAAATCACCCATCTGGCTGTTGTGCTAAGGGTGGACTAAAATTCATTGTCCCTTGACTTGTCCCAGCTTCTGCCAACCGAGCAGTTCGAAAGCACATAAAAAAATGCAAGTAGAAAAATAGGAACCACCTTTGGTGGGAAGGCAACAGCGTTCCGTGCGCCTTCGGCATTGAGTCATGCCAGCCACATGACCACGGAGACGTCTTCGGACAGCGCTGGCTCTTCGGCTTTGAAACGGAGATGAGCACCGCCCCCTAGAGTCAGGAACGACCAGCACATGTGCGAGGGGAACCTTTACCTTTAGCTGATCCTTAGATTCCTCTTTCTCTTATCATTTTCTCTTTCCTCTTATTTCTTTTTCTTCTGTTCCTCCTTACAGGATTTCAATCCACCCAAAAAGAGAAGGAAGAACGTCAGCACAAAACGGGGCAAGAAAAAAGGTAAGGCTCGATGAAAAGGGAGGAGTGATCTCTTCACACACATACACAAACACACACACTTTAAATCGGAAAATTTGCGAAGTTTAGCAAACTTCCTTCCTCGCACCCCAAAATTCCCACTGTCTTGCCTGCTGGTTTTGAGGAAGCGAAGGGGAATTCTCAAATTGGGATTCTTTCCAGTGAAAAGATTAAAACACCTGGAATCGGTTTTCAAAGCGGGGAAGTCTCGAAATCGATCGCCGAATATCTGCTCGGCGTTTTGTTTTCTCTGAATTGATCGCAATTGGCCTTCGCTTCAGTGGTGGGTTTCAAAAAAATTTGGAACCTACTCTGTCTGTGTGGCCTCCTTTGTGGGAGTGGCTTGCCAGTCATGTGACCTGGTGGGAGTGGCTTGCCAGCCATGTGTTTTCTTTCTCTCTCTCTCTCTCTCTCTCTCTCTCTCTCTTTTTCCTTCCTTTTGTCTCTCTGTCCCTTTTTTCTTTTTTTCTTTCATCTCTCACTCTTTCTCTTTTTTCGTTCTTTATTTCTTCCTTTCTTTCTCTTTCTCTCTGTGTCAGTCTGTCTGTCTCTCTCCATGTGTGTGTGTGTGTGTGTGTGTGTGGCAGTGGTGGGTTTCAAAAAAGTTTGGAGCCTCTTCTGTAGGTGTGGCCTGCTTTCCGGGTCCACTGGTGGAACCTCTTCTAACCGGTTCAGTAGATTTGACGAACCGGTTCTACCGAATAGGTGCGAACTGGTAGGAACCCACCTCTGGTTTGCGTATATTAACGACGGTCAAAGCATCCTGGGATCACAGGATCGCCATCCGGGATCTTCCCAGGCCGGTTCCCAATCGCCAAAGTCGATGAGGAAAGGTGGATTTGCTTAGCGACCGCATGGTTCGTTTAACGACTGCAGTGGCTCACTTAACAAATCTAGAATGGGGGGGGAGGTGTTAAAATTGGACGCGACTCGCTTTAACAGCCACCTTACTTGGCAGTGGGGATTCTGGTTGTAAGGCGAGGATCCCCTGCAGTTCCTTTGCTCCTTGTGAATGTCAGTTCCTCACTGAGGTCTAGCCTCTTGATAGAAACCCAAACTCTTCCTATCTAAAGGTAGATTTTTTTCCCCCGTACTAAATTCGTTCCCTTCCTTTCTTTCTTTCTCCCTTTCTCTCCCCTCTTTTCCCTTCCTCGTCCTCCAGGTTTCCGCAGGAGACGATAAACCTCCCTACTCAGGATTGAGGTCGGCACACCCCTAAAATAGCTCGGAATCACCCTGATTTAGCCTGCATGGGATATTGTTAATAATAAAGCTGAAAGGCCATCGTTTCCGGTTTAATCTCTGTTGTGTTTCTTGTTTTCCTGGGGGAAAAGCCATAATAAAATCAGTTGAGGAAGAAGAATACTGAATACTACCGTATTTTTCGGAGCATAAGACACTCCGAAGTATAAGACGCACCTAGCTTTTGGGGAGGAAAACAAGAAAAAAAAATCTGTCTCTCAGCAATTTGCCTCCTTGCAGCAAACAGCAAGTTTCAGTTCCAGCACAGCCTGATTAGCACAAGCAGCTGATTGTTGGGCCTCGATGATCAGCTGTTTCAGGCTGCAGGGATTGTCACAGAATAGCCTATTGCTGCTTCCGCGCGCTCCATTTTCGGCTTCCGCATCCCGTTTTCAGCCTCTGCACGGCGGGGATTGGAATGGGTGGAAAATGGGGTGCGCGGAGGCCAAAAATGGGGCATGCAGAGGCCAAAAAAAGGATGTGGAGGCTGAAAATGGAGCGCACTGAGGCGGCAATAGGCAAGGGCAATCTCTGCAGCCTGAAACAGCTGATGGTCAGGAGGCTGATCCAACTGACCATCAGCTGCTTGTGCTAATCAGGCTGTGGTGAAAGAGAAACAGGCTGTTTGCTGCAAGGAAGCAAATTGCTGGAACGCAGTGGCCAAAGGGTGGGGTCTGGCGGATGGGTGGGACTACATTTGGTGTATAAGACACACCCAAATTTTCACCCTCTTTTTTGGGGGGGTGCATCTTATACTCTGAAAAATATGATGATAAAAGTAAACTTGTTTCCGTAATTTAACCTACCATATTTTTCAGAGTATAAGACCCACTGGAGTATAAGACAGACCAAGGTTTTGAAGAGGCAAATTTGAAAAAAAAGTAGGTAGGTAGATAGAGAGGGAGGGAGAGAGAAATACAGTAGGTAGGTAGGGAGAGAGAGTAGTTAGGTGGGTAGGTAGATAAAGGGATAAAGAGAGAAATAGAGATAGAGAAATACAGTAGGTAGGTAGGGAGAGAGAGTAGGTAGATAGAGGGAGAGGGAGAAATATAGGAGGGGGAGAGAGAATAGGTAGGTAGAGGGATAGAGAGAGAAATCCAGTAGATAGCTAGGGGGAGAGAGTGGGTAGGTAAGTAGATAAAGGGATAGAGAGAGAGAAATAGAAATACAGTAGGTAAGTAGGGAGAGAGAGTGTAGATAGGTAGGTAGAGGGATAGAGAGAAATAGAGAAATACAGTAGATAGCTAGGGAGAGAGAAGTAGGTAGGTAGATAGTGGGATAGAGAGAAAGAGAAATACAGTAGATAGGGAGGGAGGGAGTAGGTAGATAAAGGGATAAAGAGAGAAATAGAGAAATACAGTAGGAAGGGAGGGAGAAAGAGTAGGTAGATAGAGGGAGAGAAATACAGGAGGGAGGGAGAGAGAGTAGGTAGGTAGATAGAGGGATAGAGAGAGAAATACAGTAAATAGCTAGGGGGAGAGAGAGTGGGTAGGTAGGTAAAGGGATAGAGAGAGAAATTAAGTAGGGAGAGGGAGAGTGTAGATAGGTAGAGGGATAGAGAGAAATAGAAAGAAATACAGTAGATAGCTAGGGAGGGAGAGAGTAGGTAGATAGAGGGGGGAGAGAGAGAAATACAGTAGATAGTTAAGGAAAGGGAGACTAGGTAGCTACATAGGTAGATAGAGGGAGAGGGAGAGAAATACAGTAGGGAGGGAGAGAGAAAGTAGGTAGGTAGGTAGATGTTTCCATGGGCTGGAGAAGGAAATCGCTGACAATCTGCAGCACCTAAGACTTTGTTTCTGCTGCTACAGCACTTGATCAATCTAATTCTCATCAATCAGTTAAAGAGCTTTCCAAAAGGAAAAAAAAAGTTTTTGCACTCTGCAAAACTCCCCAAAACGGCCCGTTTATTGCGAAAACGGGCCCATTTTTTTTTAAAGGCATGAATAGCCTTATGGAGGCTTATAGAGTGCTGCTGGAGGCTGGGGGGGGGGGGGGGGCAAAAAACATCCCGTTCTTTGCTCATTTCTGCCGTCCCCAGCCCCCAGGAGCTCTCTGAAAGCCTCCATAAGGGTATGTGGCCATTTTGGTAAAGGGAGTGGGGCTTCGGGAAGCAAAAAAATGCTGTACTCGATGTATAAGACGCACCCAGATTTTCAGCCACTTTTTTGAGGGAAAAAAGTGCATCTTATACTCTGAAAAATACGGTAGTTAATTGGGTTAACGAACCAGGTTTGTGGGCAATCAGGGCCAGTTCCCTTCTCAATTTTTCTCTGCTGTTTCTGCAGTTCATCCCCAAACACCCCTCGCATTCCGAAAGTAGTCCTCTCTTTACGGCCGATTGCTTAGTGACTATTCAACGTTCGACGAATCTTACCTTCCGGGTTACAGGTAGGCCTCGAGTGACGACAATTCATTTAGTGACCATTCAAGGTTACCACAGCACTGGGGGGAAAAAAGGACTTAGGGTCATTCTTCACACTTAATGGCCGTTGCAGCATCCCGGGGGCCACGTGATCCGAATTTAGATGCTTGGCAACTGATTCATATTTACGACGGTTGTGAATTCCCTTTTTGCAATCCGATGAGCGGTCCCCGTGGGGAATCCAGATTTGCTTAACAACCGTGTTCCTCCCTTCCCAAGTGCAGCGATTCAACTCACTCAACGGCGGTGGCAAGAAAGCGGAGCACAGCTCACTTGACCAATGTCTCACTTAGTGACAGGGAGCATGGGCTCGATTGTCGTAAGTTGAGGACTACCCGTCATTGGAACCTGGATTTGAGGTTCAAATTCTATTCCCCCCCCTTCACCACCTGACCTGCCTTTGCCACCGTTTTGTTGAAAAACAAGCTCACTTGACCAATGTCTCACTTAGTGACAGGGAGCATGGGCTCGATCGTCGTAAGTTGAGGACTACCCGTCATTGGAACCTGGATTTGAGGTTCAAATTCTATTCCCCCCCCCTTCACCACCTGACCTGCCTTTGCCACCGTTTTGTTGAAAAACAAGCTCACTTGACCAATGTCTCACTTAGTGACAGGGAGCATGGGCTCGATTGTCGTAAGTTGAGGACTACCCATCATTGCATCCTGGATTTGAGGTTCAAACTCTGTCCCCGTCCCCCCCCCTTCACCACCTGACCTGCCTTTACCACTGTTTTGTTGAAAAACCAGCTTTTGGGCTTCCGATTTCAGCAAGCTTTCCTTAACAACGCCGGCATTCGCTTAACGACCCCCCACCACCACCATCATCAAATTAGGTTGTGAAAACAAGTCATCCACCTGACCCGACCTGCTTTAACACCGTCCCGACTGACAGCCACGATGGGGCAGCCTCCCTGACGGTTGTAACTCGGGTCCTGCACGTCCGCGGGGCGGGAAATCCTCGGCACTGTTGTTTTTCTCTCTCTTTTTCTTTTTTCGGAGCGATCGAAGTGCTTAATGTGGGAATCCCCACGTTTCTCTCTCTCTCTCTCTCTCCGCTCCCCCCCTCCTCAAATTCCTCGGCTGGCAGAAATCAATGGCATTGATCCAGCTCGGGCTGGGGGAGAGGAGGGGGAGACGGCGGGAAGGGAATCCTCGCCTGGTTTAAACTCTGATCGGGCTAAGTGGAATCCGATAAAACACGAGGAGGGGATCGATGGGCCGACACGCTCAAGGAACCGGCGGGAGGGATCAGCGCTGAAAGGGGGGGGAACGGGGGGGGAAAACCAGCGGAAAACAGAAAAGGAAGATATCTCATTGTAGGAGCTTGTGAAGGGTTTATTTATTTTTAACTTGGATGGGGTGGAAAAATATCCCAAGAAGGGATATCCCTCCGCTCTTTCCACACACACACACACAGGTCCTCTGAGAGGGTTAATAATTATTGATTTATTTTTATTTGATTGATTGATTTGGGTCCCATGTCTTCTGTTCGCTCGAGAAATGAGGCAGGGAAGGAATCCGACGCCTTTCATCTTTATTTTCTCCACAACAACCCTGGGAGGTAGGGTGGGCTGAGAGAGACGGGGGGGGGGGGGGAATGGCCCGAAGACACTCTTCCAGCTTTGGTGCCTGAGGTGGGACTAGAATTCCCAATCTCCCGGTGATTGGCCCAAAGTCACCCAGCTGGCTTTCATGCCTAAGGTGGGACTAGAACTCCCTGTCTCCTGGTGATTGGCCCAAAGTCACCCAGCCCACTTTCAGGTCTAAGGTAGGACTAGAACTCAGTGACTCCCTGTGATTGGCCCAAAGTCACCCAGCTGGCTTTCAGGCCTAAGGTGGGACTAGAGCTCCCTGTCTCCCAGTGATTGGCCCAAAGTCACCCAGCCCGCTTTCAGGCCTAAGGTAGGGCTAGAACTCACTGACTCCCAGTGATTGGCCCAAAGCCACCCAGCCAGCTTTCATGCCTAAGGTAGGACTAGAACTCACTGACTCCCTGTGATTGGCCCAAAGTCACCCAGCTGGCTTTCAGGCCTAAGGTGGGACTAGAACTCCCATTCTCCTGGTGATTGGCCCAAAGCCACCCAGCTGGCTTTCATGCCTAAGGTGGGACTAGAACTCCCTGACTCCCGGTGATTGGCCCAAAGTCACCCAGCCCGCTTTCAGGCCTAAGGTGGGACTAGAACTCACTGACTCCCAGTGATTGGCCCAAAGCCACCCAGCCAGCTTTCAGGCCTAAGGTGGGACTAGAACTCCCATTCTCCTGGTGATTGGCCCAAAGCCACCCAGCCAGCTTTCATGTCAAGGCGGGACTAGAACTCCCATTCTCCTGGTGATTGGCCCAAAGCCACCCAGCCAGCTTTCATGCCAAGGCGGGACTAGAACTCCCATTCTCCTGGTGATTGGCCCAAAGTCACCCAGCCCGCTTTCAGGCCTAAGGTGGGACTAGAACTCACTGACTCCCAGTGATTGGCCCAAAGCCATCCAGCCGGCTTTCAGGCCTAAGATGGAACTAGAACTCATCATCTCCCCTTAGGCACGAAAGCCAGTTAGTTGACTCTGAGCTAGTCACCTGGAGACGGTGAGTTCTAGTCCTGCCTTAAGCATGAAAGCTAGCTGGGTGATTTGGGGCCAGCTCCTCCCTCTCAGCCCAACCCCTCACAGGGTGGGCGTTGAGGGGGGAAAGAGAAGGAAGGGGGAAAGGGTGTTAGGTATATTTGCCGCCTTGAGTTGTGTGTGGGGAAAAAAAACGGGATAAAAATTAACTAAAGAAAACCCTGTCAGCTGCTGTGGCCGAGGCTAGATCTGAACTCGGCTCCCGGTCGATAAGCATTGATAAGATCCTGTAATTGGCAGCAAAAGCAGAGAAAGCATCCCTGTGGTGGCCTGCCAGCAGGGCTGACAGTGGATTCGGACAGTGAGGAGGTTGGGGAGGAAGATGGGCCAGTCCTAGAGTCTGGGGAAGGCTCTGTGTCGGAGGAAGAGAGGGGACCAGGGCCGTCTGACAGTTATCAGCTGCCTTCGGAGTCGGAGATCAGTGAGGCAGAAGAACAGCTGGAGCCTGTTCCCAGTGTGCGCCTGCAGAGAGCTTCCAGGAGAAAAGACTAGCTAAGAAATCAGGGTCGACTTGGGAGTAAAGCCACACGTGGACGGTGAATGGCCCCTCCCAGAGGAAATAAAAGAGGAGCGAAAGGGGAGTGGAGTTTGCAGGAGGCAATCCGTTCCCTTCATGGGTTCGTCACTCTCCGAGACGCCTTGCCAAGTTTTGCAGAGATCGGCCTGGCAACTCTCCAAGCGAGATTAGGTCAGTGACCGTAAATCCTCCCTTGAAAGCTCCTCGCTGGATGGGAAGGAGCGGAATCCGCAGCCAATGAATCAAAGGGGTTTTTATCCGGACCAGGAGTTTGCTTCCTGCTCTCGGGAAGCCTCGGTCAGAACAGAGAAATAAGGGAGTGGATGATGGGGTTGGTGGTGTTAGAGCTCAAGCATTGGCACGTGAATACTAACGATGGGGGTCTGAAGGTCAGTGGTGTCCCCTCACCTGGGGAAAGGGGAGGGGGTCTCAGGAATGGAGCGTACACATACTAACTCCGTCTTGTATTTTGGGGGGTGGGTTTCTCTTTGGTGCATTGATCTATCTCGTCCAGCAGGGGGATCCCTCCACCCCGATTCCTCCCCTCTTCCCCCTCCTCATTTTTATTCCAGCCACGCAGCCTTC
>NC_045558.1:141300202-141397702 GCF_009769535.1 Thamnophis elegans
TATAATATAATAGAATTTAGAATAGAATTTAGAATAGAATAGAAACAGAATAGAACAGAATAGAAATTAAAGTAGAACAAAATGATAGAAATAGAAAAGAATAGAATAGTATAGTATAGAATATAGAATAGAAAAAGGAATAGAATAGAATTAGAACAGAATAGAATAAAATAAGAAATAGAACAGAATGAAATAGAATAGAATAGAATAGATGAAACAAAACGGAAAAGAACAGAATAGAAGTAGAAAATATAGAATGTAGGATAGAATAGAAAATATGGAACAGAACCGACATTGGAGATTGGAAGTGCCAACATTGTGACTTTAAAAAAAAACATCACATAGGAATCAGGAAGAGACCTCTCCCGTATTGTTGTCAAGGGGGGAAAAACATGGTCCCATCCCTCAAATGACATTCGACTTGAATGAAATGTACATTTTTATACCTGTAGAAATCCAGACTAAATTTCTTCCTTCTCTTGCCTAGCCCGAAAGCTCATTCAATGTCTTGGAGATCCGAGCATTAAGCCCATTGAATCACAACCAGGTAAAGGAACTGCTCATTTCGCTAATAAAATTAAATAAGTTTTATTTATTGACTTGAGGATCGATTTTTACAAAGTTCCTTCCTTCCGTCTCTCCCTTCCTTCCTCCCTTCCTCTCTCCCTCCTTCCTCTTCCTTCCTTCCCTTTTTTCCTTTCCTTCCTTCCTTCCCTTCCTTTCTTCCTTCCCTTCCATCCTTCCCTTCTTTCCTTCCTTCCTTTCCTTCTTTCCTTTCTTTCTTCCTTTCTTTCTTCCTTCCCTTCTTTCCTTTTTTCCTCCCTTCTTTGCTTTCCTTCCCTTTTCTTCCTTCCTGACATTCAGATCTTGGTGGAAACAGAAAAAGCCAACTATAACCTGAAATTTCCAACTCCAGAAAGTGCCGGACAGATGACCAGACATGTCAACTCTGCTTTAGCCAAAATTTTCCCAAACCCAGCTTCCGTGTGAGTAAGCGAAAACATCAAGAATGCTGGGGAAATGATCAAAAAAATGTCTGGTGTTTAGTTTCGATTTTGCTGATACAGCTCGTTCCCAATTTAACAACAGTTCATTTAGTCATCATCATTGTTTAACAATCCCTTAATCCCTTGTGGGATGCAGTCTGAGCAACTGAATAGCGCTAGCAGAATGTTTTTTAATGGCCGTTTGCCTTTCTTGTTGCCAATGAGGAGTTTTGTCCAGCAGATACATTCTCATCATGCCCAGAGAGAGAAAAATAACTGCCTCTACCTAGGATTGAACTCGAAGCCTCCTGATTGCGAGGCGAGAGCGCCACCTCTAGGCCACCGCACCACTCCCTACAACAATTCATTCAGTGACCGTTCAAAATCACGACATTGAAAAGAGCGACTTATGACTGTTTTCCAGACTTATGACTAGTGTGATGTCCCTGGGGGGTGTCATGTGATCAAAATTCAGACTCAGGCACTCCTGATATAAATTCCATTTTTTCCTCCCCCCATCCCTCTGCCACCTTCTTCCATTCCAGCTGCCTGATCCGTCACGGGAACGTGGAAACGCCGGAGACCTCCCGGGACGTCTCCCCCAATTCGGAAAGTTCGAATTCCACCATTCACAGCATTTGCGGTGAGAGAAAGCGAGCGACGCGCGGAGTCTAGCTTGGGTTTTTTCAGGCCCCGCATCCTTGTACTCCAGAGAGTTTCGGGCCCTGCTATCTTCCCCCCACGAAGCCAATTGTATGAAAATTTAATTACCGTTATGGTATATTTCTCCACTTAGCCCACTGACCTGAATCCCGGAAGCGTTCTTATAAAAAGCTACAAATTGCTTTGCTGGATCCGGCCATCTCCACTTAGCCACGTAATTCTGCTTTTAAGCGCTCGTAGCCATTGAGGCTTTAGAAGCATATAAATCAGATTTCTGTCATCTCCCCCCACCATCCCCCAGTTCTTGGCTATGCAAGGTATTTTGGCTGAGGTTTCATTTCAAGGAAGCCGAACACAGGAAAAAAATCCATTTTAAACCTCATGGTTTGCTAGTTGTTGTGGCTCCTTCTAAATGTTTGACAGTTGTTTAGGCTAAAGATTATAAATATAAATGGTATAGAACCTAGTCACAAATGAAGGGGTCCAGCCATGCCGGAAACAGAATTTGCAATTCTGCAAACAGACTACTGCAACGTGCTCTACATGGGGCAGCCCTTGAAGAGTATTCGGAGACTTCAGCTTGTCCAGAATGCGGCCGCGCGAGTGATCGTGGGTGTACCTCGGTTCACCCATGTAACACCTATCCTCCGCGAGCTGCACTGGCTGCCTATTGGTCTCCGGATACGCTTCAAGGCGCTAGTCGTTACTTATAAAGCCCTTCATGGTATTGGACCTGGGTACTTGAGAGACCACCTGCTGCCAATTACCTCCACTAGACCGATTAGATCCCACAGATTAGGCCTCCTCCGAATCCCATCCGCCGGCCAGTGTCGACTGGCGACTACCCGGAGGAGAGCCTTCTCTGTGGCTGCTCCGACCCTCTGGAACGAACGCCCCATGGAGATTCGAACCCTCACCACCCTCCAGGCCTTCCGCAAAGCCCTCAAAACCTGGTTGTTCCGACAGGCCTGGGGCTAAAGAGCTGTTGCCCCCGTCTCGAATGGTATGACTGTTGTGAGTTTTAAATTATATATTGTTATGTTGTTGTTTTTAAATCTTTTGTCTGTATCCCCCTCCCCGGTTCGAGTTGTGAGCCGCCCTGAGTCCCCTTCGGGGGGAAAAGGGTGGCATATAAATTTAATAAACTGAACTGAACTGAAACTGATTTGGAAGGAGCCGTTTGCGAGAACTCTCAGCGCGATGTCGGTCGCCCAAGCGGTCCTCCTGAAATACTAGATGGTCTAGATCAGGGGTGTCAAACTCAAGGCGCACGGGCTGGATCCGGCTCACAGGGTGCTTAGATCTGCCCCGCAGGGGACCCCTGGAAACAACAAAGGACCAGCTCACAGTGCCTTTGCCAGCAGCGAAAACGGAGCTCAGGAGGGATGCAGGAGAACTTTGCAGCGAAAAATAAAGCCCATGGGACTGCAGGAGGGTGTCGCAGCCGAAAACGGAGCTCAAGAGAGCTGCAGGAGGATGTCACAGTTGAAAACATAGCCCGGGAGGGCTGCAGTTGAACGGCGCAGCTGAAAACAGAGCCTGGGAGGGCTGCAGGAGGACGGCACAGCTGAAAACGGTGCCCGGGAGGGCTGCTGGAGGACAGCGCAGCCGAAAACGGAGCCCAGGAGGGCTGCACGCTCTATTTTCACTGGCAGAGGGCTGCAGGACGTCGAGCTGGCCATGCCCACCCTGGCCCCCTGAAGTCATACACATCCCCGATGCGGCCCTCAATGAAATTGAGTTTGACACCCCTGATCTAGATGCCAGGGCTAAGAATGAAAGGGGAATTCTTGTAAGAAGGTTGCAAGTGCAAGTTGGATTTTCAGCTTGTCAAGCTTGGCCAGGAAGGCAGTTGAGAGGGAATATAACTCTTTGGGGGGTATTTTTGGGTCTCGCCCTCAGGAGGTTTCTCGGAAACCTATGCTGCCCTTTGCGATTACAATGGACAGTCTTGCCGGGAAGAAGTTCAGTGGGTGAGTTGACCAGCCAAGAGGAGGGAGGGGTGGCTTGGTTTCTTCATCAAAACTTCCTTCCTTCCTTCCTTCCTTCCTTCCTTCCTTCCTTCCTTCCTTCCTTCCTCCCTCCCTCCCTCCCTCCCTCCCTTTCATCCTTCCCTCCCTCCCTCCCTCCCTCCCTCCTTCCCTCCCTTTCATCCTTCCCTCCCTCCCTCCCTCCCTCCCTCCCTCCTTCCTTCCTTCCTTCCTTCCCAGGCAGGAAGCCTTGTTTCCTAAAAACTCACCTACTCCAAGCGTGTGAGGAGCTGAAGATCCTCGCCCTCAATTTGAGAGAGAAAACATCTTTACTTTGGCAAAAAGGCTTCTTTGCCACCTAAAAATGCCTCCTTCTCCCTTTCCTCACCTCTTCCTTTCCTCATCTCACCTCACCTATCCCTCTCCTCACTTGTTCCTCTCTTCTCTCCCCTTCTCTTCTCTCTTGTCCCTCTCCTCACTTCTCCCGGTTCCACCACAAAACCGCGGAGGACAAAATCGCGCTCGACGAAAGCGCGCATTTGATGTCATCACAGCGCGACGAAAACATCGCGCTGTGATCGAAAAATGTAAAAATAAAGCGAAAACCTTACCCTAACCCCCCCAAACCTAACCCTAAACCTAACCCTTAACCTAACCCTAAACCTAACCCTAAACCTAACCCTAAACCTAACCCTTAACCTAACGCTAAACCTAACGCTAACCCTTAACCTAACGCTAAATGTAACCCTAACGCTCTAAACCTAACCCTAACCCTTAACCTAACCCTAAACCTAACCCTAAACCTAACCCTTACCTTTATGTGAATCGGCTTGGTTTAATTTAATTTTTATTTCGATTTTTAATTTTTTTCATCGCGCTGTGATGACGTCAAATGCGCGCTTTCGTCGATCGCGCTTTCGTGGACCGCGGTTTTGACGGGTCACGCTTCTCCCTCTCCTTTCCTGCCCTCTCCCTCCTCTCACTTTTTCCCTCCTCCTCTCCCCTTCCTTTCTCTCCCCTCTCCTCACCTCTCCCTCTCCTTCCTCTCCCTCCCCTCACTTTTTCCTCTTCTCTCCCTATTTCCTTTCTCTCTCCTCACCTCACTCTCCTCACTTCTTCTTCTCCTCTCCTCTCCCCTCCTCTCCCTTCCCTGACTTTTTCCTCTTCTCTCCTCCTCTCCTCCTTCCTTTCTCTCTCCTCTCCTCTCTTCTTCCTCTCCTCACTTCTTCCTCTCCTCTCCCTCTCCTCACCTCTCCTCTTCCCCTTCCTTTCTTTCTACTCTCCTCACCCTCATTCTCCTCACTTCTCCCTCTCCTCTC
The DNA here is from genome assembly GCF_009769535.1 of Thamnophis elegans. NCBI lineage: Eukaryota > Metazoa > Chordata > Lepidosauria > Squamata > Natricidae > Thamnophis > Thamnophis elegans. The sequence goes on from NC_045558.1 coordinate 141,305,141, forward strand.
CTGTCCTCTCCCTCCCGCTTCCTTTCTCTCTCCTCTCTTCACTTCTCCCTCTCCTCACTTTTTCCTCTCCCTTCCCTCACATTTTCCTCTTCCCTCCCTCCTTCCTTTCTCTCTCCTCACCTCACTCTCCTCATTTCTTCTTCTCCTTTCCCCTCCTCTCCCTTCCCTCACTTTTTCCTCTTCTCTTCTCCTCTCCCCCTTCCTTTCTCTCTCCTCTTCCTCTCCTCCCCCTCTCCCTCTCCACACCTCTTCTCTCCCCCTTCCTTCCTTTCTCCTCCTCACTTCTCCCTCTCCCTCTCCTCTCTTCTCCTCTCCCTTGCTTCACCTCTTCCTCTCCCCTCCTCTGTTCTTCCTCTCCTCTCCCTCTACTCACCTCTTCTCTCCCACTTCCTTCCTTTCTCCCCTCCTCTCCTCACCCTTCATTCTCCTCACTTCTCCCTCTCCTCTCCTCTCTCCCTTCCTTTCTCTCCTTTCCTCACCTCTCCCTCCTCACTTCTTCCTCTCCCTCTCCTCTCTTCTCCTCTCCCTTGCTTCACCTCTTCCTCTCCTCTCCTCTGTTCTTCCTCTCCTCTCCCTCTCCTCACCTCTTCTCTCCCACTTCCTTCCTTTCTCCTCTCCTCCCCCCTCAGTCTCCTCACGTCTCCCTTTCCTCCCTCCCTTCCTTTGTGTCTCCTCTCCTCACTTCTCCCGCCTCACTTCTCCCTCTCCCTCTCCTGTCCTCTCCTCTCCCTCGCTTCACCTCTTCCTCTCTCCTCCCCTCTCTTCTCCCACTCCCTCTCCTCACCTCTTCTCTCTCACTTCCTTCCTTTCTCCTCACCCCTCATTCTCCTCCCTCTCCTCTCCTCTCTCCCTTCCTTTCTGTTTCCTCTCCTCACCTCTCCCACCTCACTTCTTCCTCTCCTCTCTCCTCCCCTCTCTTCTCCCACTCCCTCCTACTCTCCTCTCTTCTTCCTCTCCTCTCCCTCTTCTCACCTCTTCTCTCCCCCTTCCTTCCTTTCTCCTCTCCTCACCACTCATTCTCCTCACTTCTACCTCTCCTCTCCTCTCTCCCTTCCTTTATGTCTCCTCTCCTCACTTCTCCCGCCTCACTTCTCCCTCTCCCTCTCCTGTCCTCTCCTCTCCCTCGCTTCACCTCTTCCTCTCTCCTCCCCTCTCTTCTCCCACTCCCTCTCCTCACCTCTTCTCTCTCACTTCCTTCCTTTCTCCTCACCCCTCATTCTCCTCACTTCTCCCTCTCCCCTCTCCCTCTCCTTCAGTCCTGTTTCTTCTGAGGACTCAGCAGCCTCTCATCTATCCACGTACTGTACTCTGCGGCTTTCCCTCCAACTCCCAAGGTCCTTTCTGCCAGGCCATGACAATGGGGGGAGAGGAGAAGATGGGAAGAAGAGGGGTGCTTAATGGAGCCACTGGAGGCCTTGGGAGGAATCAATGGAAACTGTACAAATAATTGAATGTTTTCTTATCTCTGGCCCTTCAACCGCTTCCAGGATGTGGACACGATTTATCATTCCGAAGACAACCGGGAGTTCAACCTGTTGGATTTCTCTCACTTGGAAAGTCGGTGAGAAGCTACCTTTAGAGCCTTCCACCAGTCAGGGATCTCCTCTACCTTCTCAACCCCATGTCCTCCTGGACTGATGGTCTCCTCTCCGAGCCTGGTACCCACAATTAGAATATAATAGAATAACCGAGTTGGAAGGGACCTCGGAGGTCTTCTAGTCCAACCCCCTGCGTAGGCAGGAAACCCTACACCACAAATGGTTGTCCAACCTCTTCTTAAAAACTTCCAGTGTTGGAGCATTCAAAACTTCTGGAGGCAAGTTATTCCACTGATCAATTGTTCTAACTGTCAGGAAATTCCTCCTTATATCTAAGTTGCTTCTCTCCTTGATTAGTTTCCACCCATTGCTTCTTGTCCTGCCCTCAGGAGCTTTGGAGAATAGCTTGACTCCCTCTTCTTTGGGGTAACCCTTGAGATATTGGAAGACTGCTATCATGTCTAAGAGTAATGTTCTACATTTAGGCAAGAAAAACGAAATGCACAGGTAGAGTATAGGTGGCACCTGGCTCAATAGTAGTAACTGAGAGAGGGATCTTGGAGTCCTAGTGGACAAGCATTTAAATAGGAGCCAGCCGTGGGCAGCAGCTGCCAAAAAAGCCAACACAGTTCTAGGCTGCATCAACAGAGGGAGAGAATCAAGATCACGTGAAGGGTTAATACCACTTTACAAGGCCTTGGTAAGGCCACACTTGGAATACGGTTTTGGTTGCCACGATGTAGAAAAGGTGTGGAGACTCTCGAAAGAGTGCAGAGAAGAGCAACGAAGAGGATTAGGGGACTGGAGGCTAAAACATAGGAAGAACGGTTGCAGGAACTGGGTATGTCTAGTTTGATGAGAAGAAGGACTAGGGGAGACATGATATCAGTCTTCCAATATCTCAGGGGTTGCCACAAAGAAGAGGGAGTCAAACTCTTCTCCAAGGCACCTGAGGGTAGAACAAGAAGCAATGGGTGGAAACTAATCAAGGAGAGAAGCCACTTAGAAATGAGGAGGAATTTCCTGACAGTGAGAACAATTAATCAGTGGAACAGAAGTTGCCTCCAGAAGTTGTGAATGCCCCAACACTGGAAGTCTTTAAGAAGATGTCGGAGAGCCATTTGTCTGAAACGGTATAGGGTTTCCCGCCTAGGCAGGGGGTTGGACTAGAAGACCTCCAAGGTCCCTTCCAACTCTGCTATTGTATTGTATTGTCTCCCATATATAGATAGATGATAGATAGAGATAGATAGATAGATAGATAGATAGATAGATAGATAGATAGATAGATAGATAGATATACATATAGATATAGATTAGATATAGATTAGATATGATATAGATATAGATATAGATATAGATATAGATATAGATATAGATGATATAGATATATACATACATACGCACACACATACATACACACACATACATACATACACACACAGTATACACACACACACACTGTATGTATGTATGTATGTATGTATGTATGTATGTATGTATGTATATATGTATATTTTTTGTTTTTTATTTTTCAACATATAAACATTTCATCTTTCCTTAACCTGTGTCATCTAGGTGGAAATATAGCTTTCAGCATTTACATCATTCACATTAATATTATTTCTCTAATCTTAAAATTGTGGTATATGAAACAATTGAGCATTATTAACCTCCTCATTTTCCTCCTAACATACCTTCTAATAAAAATACAATAATAATATTAACCATAATTATCTTCCTCATCATAATACTAATAGCTATCCTGTTTATACCTCTCTTTTAACATATTTTCTATTCTTCTTTAATCTTCTTTCCAATTTCCCTTTCTATTCTCTAACCATTGATAAAATACTTCCTATATAGAGGAACTGGGTATGTCTAGTTTAATGAAAAGAAGGACCAGGGGAGACATGATAGCAGTCTTCCAATATCTCAGGGGTTGCCACAAAGAAGAGGGAGTCAAACTATTCTCCAAAGCACCTGAGGGCAGGACAAGAAGTAATGGGTGGAAACTAATCAAGGAGAGAAGCAACTTAGAACTGAGGAGGAATTTCCTGACGGTTAGAACAATTAATCAGTGGAACAAAATTTGCCTCCAGAAGTTGTGAATGCCCCAACACTGGAAGTCCTTAAGAAGACATTAGATAAACCATTTGTCTGAAGCGGTGTAGGGTTTCCTGCCTAGGCAGGGGGTTGGACTAGAAGACCTCCAAGGTCCCTTCCAACTCTGCTATTCTGTTCTATCATATAATATTCAGTTTGTTCTTTGTGCCTGCCTTGAGGCTGGAAACACTCACTTCTTTGATCCCTGCTTCAAAAAGGATAACATGTGCTGAAATGGACAAATTAACAAAAGAAATCCAGGAAAAAGAAGAATCAGAATTCTACCAGATATGGGATAAATGGTATAGGTGGATGGAGGGAAGAAACAAGGATGAATGAAGGAAGATAACAAAGCTCAAAAATAGTAGTTAAGGAGAATTAACACACACATATATATGTATCCAAGTGGTTTAAACTTACTAGAGGTCATCAGCCAAAACGGCAGACAGAGGAGTAAGATAAGAGGGTTAAGAATGGTGAAATCCAAATGAAATACAATAGAAGGGGAAATAATATAAGGTGAGCGATATCGATTGGCAATTGCTATTAGAAAGAACAGGAAGCTCCTGTTCGTATTGTATTGTGTAAATGTGGTGTACGTCTTAAGTTTTGTGTGTGTGTGTGTGTATTTTACATGTTTGTCAATAAAATTTAAAATAAAAATAAATTAAAAAACAAAACAAAAAGGATAACATGGTCAACCACGTAACCTAGTTAGTGAGAAACCTCGGGGTTACGTTTACACACACACATTCTCCTGTGGTGGCGCAGTGGTTAGGGTGCAGTACTGCAGGCCACTTTAGCTGACTGTTATCTGCAGTTCGGCGGTTCTAATCTCACCGGCTCAAGGTTGACTCAGCCTTCCATCCTTCCGAGGTGGGTAAAATGAGGACCCGGATTGTTGGGGGGCGATATGCTGACTCTGTAAACCGCTTAGAGAGGGCTGAAAGCCCTATGAAGCGGTATATAAGTCTAACTGCTATTGCTATTGCTTTTGTTCTTTCCTCAGGCACTCCTAGGATAAGTATTTTCCATTTCTACCCCTTTAAGCTATGTGGACTTCAACTCCCAGAATTCACCAGCCAAAATGGCGGCTGGGGAACTCTGGGAGTTGAAGTCCACGCGGCTTTAAAGGGACGAAGGCCGAGAAACCTTAGAATCCAAGGGTGGGTTTTAAAAGTAGAGGAGAACTTTTGTGAGGTGAAGTATCACTGGTTTATCCTTCTTCTCTAACTTCTTTTTCCTTCTTCCTTTTCCATTTGTCTTCTCGTCCCAGAGATCTCGCTTTGATTGTGGCAGCTTTGGCTTATAACCAGTGGTTTACCAAACTTTACTGCAAGGATTTGCGGCTGGTAAGTTCCTCCCACTGTCCTTGAGTCCTTTCTAATTTGGGGGGGGGGTCACCTGTCCACTACAGGCAGTCCTCGCCTTTCAAGATGGATGGGTGGGAAGAATGGATGGATGGATGAGTAATGATGGATAGATGGATGGTGGATAGGTAGGTGGCTGGGTGGACAGATGGATGGAAGCAAAGATGAATGGATAGATGGAAAAATGAATGGATGGGAACAATAGATGGATGGATAGATGGGTGAGTGGGTGGGTGGGTGGAAGGACAGATGGATGGATGGATAGAGGAAAGTGTGGGTGGGTGGACGGATGGATGGATGCAAGGATAGATGAACGAATGGATGGAAAATGGATGGATGGATAGATGGATGGATGGGACGGATGGATATACCTACAGGTAGAGGAAAGTATGGATGGATGGATACAAGGATAGATGAAGGGATGGATGGAAAATGGATGGATAGATAGATGGATGGGTGCGAAGAATGGATGAATGGATTAGTAGATGATGGATGGATGGTTGGGTGTGTGGGTGGGTGGATGGACAGACGGATGGGTAGAGGAAAGTATAGATGGATGAATACGATGAAGGGAAGGATGGAAAATGGATGGATGGATAGATGGATGGGTGAGAAGAATGGATGGTTGGATAGATGGGTGAGTGGGTGGGTGGATGGAAGAACAGGGATGGATGGATAGAGGAAAGTGTGGGTGGACGGATGGATGGATGGGACGGATGGATATACCTACAGGTAGAGGAAAGTATGGATGTATGGATACAAGGATAGATGAAGGGATGGATGGAAAATGGATGGATAGATAGATGGATGGGTGCGAAGAATGGACGAATGGATTAGTAGATGATGGATGGATGGTTGGGTGTGTGGGTGGGTGGGTGGGTGGATGGACAGACGGACGGGTAGAGGAAAGTATAGATGGATGAATACGATGAAGGGAAGGATGGAAAATGGATGGATGGATAGATGGATGGGTGGGAAGAATGGATGGATGGATGAGTAGAGGATGGATGGATGGATAGATCAGTGGGTAGATGGATGAATGGATGTAAGGATGAATGAAGGGGTGTATGGAAAAATGGATGGATGGATGGATAGAGGAATGGATAGAAAGACAGAGGGATAGATGCCAGGATGGATGGAAAAATGAATGGACGGATGGACAGATGGATGGATACAAGGATAGATGAAGGGATGGATGGATAGATGGATAGGTGAGAAGAATGGATGGATGGATGGATGGATGGATGCAAGGATAGATGAAGGAATGGATGGAAAATGGATGGATGGATAGATGGATGGGTGAGAAGAATGGATGGATGGATGAGTAGAGGATGGATGGATGGAGAGATCAGTGGGTAGATGGATGAATGGATGTAAGGATGAATGAAGGGGTGTATGGAAAAATGGATGGATGGATGGATAGAGGAATGGATAGAAAGACAGAGGGATAGATGCCAGGATGGATGGAAAAATGAATGGACGGATGGACGGATGGATGGATACAAGGATAGATGAAGGGATGGATGGAAAATGGATGGATGGATAGATGGATGGGTGAGAAGAATGGATGGTTGGATAGATGGGTGAGTGGGTGGGTGGATGGAAGAACAGGGATGGATGGATAGAGGAAAGTGTGGGTGGACGGATGGATGGATGGGACGGATGGATATACCTACAGGTAGAGGAAAGTATGGATGTATGGATACAAGGATAGATGAAGGGATGGATGGAAAATGGATGGATAGATAGATGGATGGGTGCGAAGAATGGACGAATGGATTAGTAGATGATGGATGGATGGTTGGGTGTGTGGGTGGGTGGGTGGGTGGATGGACAGACGGACGGGTAGAGGAAAGTATAGATGGATGAATACGATGAAGGGAAGGATGGAAAATGGATGGATGGATAGATGGATGGGTGGGAAGAATGGATGGATGGATGAGTAGAGGATGGATGGATGGATAGATCAGTGGGTAGATGGATGAATGGATGTAAGGATGAATGAAGGGGTGTATGGAAAAATGGATGGATGGATGGATAGAGGAATGGATAGAAAGACAGAGGGATAGATGCCAGGATGGATGGAAAAATGAATGGACGGATGGACAGATGGATGGATACAAGGATAGATGAAGGGATGGATGGATAGATGGATAGGTGAGAAGAATGGATGGATGGATGGATGGATGCAAGGATAGATGAAGGAATGGATGGAAAATGGATGGATGGATAGATGGATGGGTGAGAAGAATGGATGGATGGATGAGTAGAGGATGGATGGATGGAGAGATCAGTGGGTAGATGGATGAATGGATGTAAGGATGAATGAAGGGGTGTATGGAAAAATGGATGGATGGATGGATAGAGGAATGGATAGAAAGACAGAGGGATAGATGCCAGGATGGATGGAAAAATGAATGGACGGATGGACGGATGGATGGATACAAGGATAGATGAAGGGATGGATGGAAAATGGATGGATGGATAGATGGATGGGTGAGAAGAATGGATGGATGGAGGATGGATGGATGGATCGGTGAGTAGATGGATGATTGGATATAAGGATGAATGAAGGGGTGAATGGAAAAATGGATGGATGGATAGAGGAATGGATAGACAGACAGATGGATAGATGCCAGGATGAATGAAAGGATGGACGGAAAAATGAATGGACAGATGGACGGACGGATGGATACAAGGATAGATGAAGGGATGGATAGAAAATGGATGGATGGATAGTTGGATAGGTGAGAAGAATGGATGGATGGATGGATGCAAGGATAAAGGAATGGATGGAAAATGGATGGATGGATAGATGGATGGGTGAGAAGAATGGATGGATGGATTAGATGATGGACAGATGGATAGATGAGTGAGGGGTGGATGAATGAAGGGATGGATGGCTAGAGGAATGGATGGCTAGAGGAATGGATGGATGGACAGACAGATGGATAGATGCTAGGAGGGATGGAAAGGATGGACAGAAAAATGAATGGATGGATGGATTGATAAGGAGTCTGCTCAAGTCCTCCTCCTGCCTCCTCCTCTACTTCCCCCCTTTTCTTCTCCCTTTTCAGGGCTCTGAGGTCGCAGAGCAGATTTTGCACACGGTGAGCAAATCCCACCACTTGGAGGAGCTGGTGCTGGACAACGCAGGGTTAAAAACGTGAGCCTTGTCTCTCTCTCTCGATTTTGACATTCCCCTTGAGTAACACCCAAAGGGGACGCTGCTGGGGGAGATCATTTCTCTCCTCCTCCCTCCATTCTTATCCCTTCCATCTTCCTCCCGTCGCAAACCCTGCTTCTCCGGTTAAGATTTCCCACCTGACCTGCTCCTCTCCTTCTTCTTGGGCCGCAGGGATTTCGCCATCAAACTGGCCAACGTCTTGGCGGAAAACTCCAACACTGCCCTCCACGTCCTGACGCTCTCCCACAACCCGTTGGAGGACAAAGGTGATGGACAGCCCCACCCTGGCACCCCAGGGCTCCCCCATAAAACGAGCAGAGGAGCTTCAGCTCCCGGAATGCTGACTGGGTTGGCATTAGGGGTTCCCACCACATCTGGGCGGGGGTTGAAGATAGGGGATCCAGCAACGTCCGCGAACACTGGACCCTGCAAGAAGACTGTGGGATGATCTAAGCTTGCTTTGAAATGGGGGGGGGGAGGTCCTTGGGGGGGGAGGAGACCCTGACCCCTCTCTCTTCTCTCCCCCTCTGCATAGGCCTGGGGGCCCTGAGTCAGCAGCTCCTGTGTTTTCCCAAAGGCCTTAGGAAACTTTGCCTCTCTAAGACCAGCATCACTGCTAAAGGTACCCGGGCACCCACCGTTGGAGAGAGAGGGAGGGGTTGGAAGAGGGAATCTGGGGTTGGCGCTGCTTCGGAGAAGGATCTTTGAGCAGCGCTGCTGCCTTTGCCTTCCTTATGAATCCTTTGCTCGTGGTTGCTGACGGAGGGAGGGAGGGAGGAAGAAGGGGAAGAAGGAAGGAAGAATGGAAGAAGGAAGGAGGGAGGAAGGATTGAAGGAAATAAAGAAAGAGGAAGGAGGGAGGGAGGAGACAAGGGAAGGAAGGAAGATGAAGGAGGGAGGGAGGAAGAAGGGGAGGAAGGAAGAATGGAACAAGGAAGGAGGAAGGGAGAAAGGAAGGGAGGGAGGGAGGGTTGATAGAAATAAAGGAAGATGAAGGAGGCAGGGGGGAGGAGAAAAGGAAGGAAGATGAAGGAGGGAGGAAGGAGGGGGAGGAAGGAAGAATGGAAGAAGGAAGGAGGGATGGAGAAAGGAAGGAAGGATTGAAGGAAATAAAGGAGTAAGAGGAGGGAGGGAAGGGGATGGAGGAAGGAAGGAAGTACAGAGGGATGGAAGGAAGGAAGCAAAGGAGGGAGGGAGGAAGGGGAAAGAAGGAAGAATGGAACAAGGAAGGATGGAGAGAGAAAGGAAGGGAGGAAGGGAGGGTTGAAAGAAATAAAGGAAGATGAAGGAGGGAGGAGGGAGGAGAAAGGAAAGGAAGGAAGATGAAGGAGGGAGGGAGGGAGGAAGAAGGGGAAGGAAGAATGGAAGAAGGAAGGAGGGAGGGAGAAAGGAAGGAAGGATTGAAGGAAATAAAGGAGGAAGGGGAGGGAGGGAAGAGGATGGAGAAAGGAAGGATAGAGGGATGGAAGGAAGGCATGAAGGAGGGAGGAAGGAAGAAGAGAATGATAGAAAGCAAGAGGAAGGAGAGAGGGAGGCAGTAGAGAAGGAAATAAAGGAAGAGGAAGGCAGAAACAAAGGAATAATGCAGGGAAGGAGGAAAGGAAGGAAGGAAGGAAGGGGAAAGGAAGGGAGAATGGAAGAAGGAGGGAGGGAGGAAGGATTGAAGGAAATAAAGGAAGAAGAGGAAGGAAGTAGGGAAGAAAATAAAGGAAGAGGAAAGCAGGAACAGACAGGAACAAAGGAAGAATGGAGAGAAGGAGGGAGGGAGAGTTGGAGGAAATAAAGAGGAGGGAGGAGGAAGTAGAGGAGGAAATAAAGAGGAAGGCAGGAACAAAGGAAGAATGGAGGGAGGGAAGGAGGGAAGGAAGGAAAAGAAGGAGGAAGGAAGGAGGGAGAGGGGAAAGGAAGGAGAGAAGAATAGACAGGAAGAGGAGGGAGGGAGGAAAAAAGAGGAAAGAAGGAGGGAAGAAATAGGGAGGGAGGGAAGGAAGAAGGAAAGGAAGGAAGAAGGAAGGGGATGGAGGGAGAAAGGAAGAGGGAAGGAAAGGAAAAGAGGAAAGAGGGAGGGAGGAAAGAAGTAGAGAAGAAAAAAAAGGGAGCCTGGGGAGGGCTAACTGGGCCCTCTACAGATTGTGAAGCCTTTGTTTCCCAGAAGGTCTCCTTGGACTACAACTCCCAGGATTCCTCGGTCAGCATAGCCACTGCAGGGGATTCTGGGGGATGGAAGTTGGGGAAGTGGGCTTTGAACCCTCAAAATTGCTCTCTCCTTCCTTGCTCAGGACTTGCCGTTTTGTGCCAGACCTTCAGTGCCAACCCAGCCTTCACCAGTTCTCTCCGCCATCTTGACTTAAGCAAAAACCCCGGGCTTCTGGGCACGGACGAGGCAAATGTGAGTGATTGGCACCTCATCCCTTGGCCTGAAGTGGTCCAGAGGGCTTCCCTGCCTTGAGCAGGGGGGGGGGGGGGTTGGACTAGAAGACCTCCAAGGTCCCTTCCAACTCTGTGATTCCGTTATTCCACTTCCTCCTCCTCCTTCTTTCTTCTTCCTCCTCTTTCTCCTTCCTTCTTCTTCTTCCTCTTCCTCCTCCTCCTGCTCCCCCTCCTTTCTTCTGCTCTCTTGCTTCCCCCTCCTTCTCCTATCTTCTTCCTCCTCTTCCTCGTCCTCCTTTCTTCCTCCCCCTCCTGTTCCTCCTTTCTTCTTCCTTCCCCCTCTTCCTCCTCCTCCTCCTTTCTTCTTCCTTCTCCTCTTCCTTCTCCCCCTCCCTCTCCTTCTTTCTTCTTCCTCTTCCTCCTCCTCCTTCTTCCTCCTCCCCCTCCTCCTTCTTCCTCCCCTTCCCCTCCTCCCCCTCCTTTCTTCTTCCTTCTCCTTCTCCTTTCTCCTCCCCCTCCTCCTTCATCCCCCCTCCTTTCTTCTCCTCTTCCTTCTCTCTTGCTCCTCCCCTCCTTCGGGTATCTTCTCCTTCCCACTCCTTTCTTCCTCCAGCTCCTCCCCCTCCTCCTTCATCCCCCTCCTTTCTTCTCCTCTCCCTTCTCCTCTTGCTCCTCCCCTCCCCTCCTTCTCCTATCTTCTTCTTCCTCCTCCTCCTTTCTTCCTCCCCTCCTCCTCCTTTCTTCTTCTTCTTCTTCCTCCTCCTTTCTTCCTCCCGCTCCTCCTTCATCCTCCTCCTTTCTTTTCCTTTTCTTCTCTTCCTTCTCCTTTCTTTTCTTCCCCTCCTTTTCCTCCTCCTCCTTTCCTCTACCGCCTACCCTTTCTCAATTCTTCCTCCTCCTCCTTTCTTCCTCCCGCTCCTCCTTCACCCTCCTCCTTTCTTTTCCTCTTCTTCTCTTCCTTCTCCTTTCTTTTCTTCCCCTCCTTTTCCTCCTCCTCCTTTCCTCTACCGCCTACCCCTTCTCAATTCTTCCTCCTCCTCCTTTCTTCTCCTCTTCCTTCCGGTTTGCGCATTGGGCCTGTTTTTCCGGTTCCACCACAAAACCGCGGTCGACTAAAGCACGCTCGACGAAACCACGTACCTGACGTCATCACAGCGCGATGAAAAAAGCACGCTGTGAGCAGTAAAGCTAAAATTAACGCGTAAACCTAAACCTAACCCCCCAAAACCTAACCCTAAACCTAACCCTAACCCTAACCCTAACCCTAACCCTAAACCTAAACCTAAACCTAACCCTTAACCTAACCCTAACGCTTAACGTAACCCTAACCCTAACCCTAAACCTAACCCCTACCTTAACATGAATCGGCTTGCTTTAAAAGCGCTTTTTAAAGTGCCCTTTTTTCTCCGCGGTCGTTGTTGTCGCGCTGCTGATGACGTCAGCGACGCGCTTTAATCGGGCGCGCTTTAGTGGACCGCGGTTTTGTCGTGCCACGGTTTTCCCCCCTCCGGAGGGAGTAAAACGTCCCAATGGGCAACTCACACTTCCATTCCCAAACTTCCGATTTGTGTATTGAGCCGTTTTAGCCCTTCCCAGGCTCCTAGAAAGCCTCTGGAGCCTGGGGAGAGCGAAAAACGGAGCTACCGGTCCCACTGAAAGTCAGAAAACGGGCCGTCTCCCATCTGCCAAGGGCCTCCGGGGGACGGGAGAGGCCATTTCCGTCCTCCCCAGTCTCCAAGAAAGCCGTGTGCGCATGCGCAGGGCAGTGGGAGGGAGGTCATTTGTGCATGCGCAGGAAGCATGGCACGGGGGCCATTAAATTATGTGTGTGGGCATGCGGCAGTAGTGGGTTACGATGGTACGCCCTGCTACGGGCGTACTGGTGCCTACCAGCAGCACCAGGTACCGTTCTGGTACGGTGCTCCAGAGGGCCCGCCCACCCGTGCTCCTTACCGGTATTTGAAGTTTTTGGTGCTTACGCGCATGGTGTTAGGGCGCCTGCGCGATGCTCTGCCGAGCAGTTGGCGCGTCGTGGAGGTGTCCCGGAGCGTCACAGGGAGTAAATACGCATTCGCGCGCTGAGAACCGCTAGTTTAGGGTTTCCTGCCTAGGCAGGGGGTTGGACTAGAAGACCTCCAAGGTCCCTTCCAACTCTGCCATCGTATTGTATTGTATTGTCCAGAAAAATCCCTTTTGGGATGAGAATTCCAATATTGAAGGGAGTGGCACCCAGCATTATCATATGCACATAGCAATAGCAGTTAGACGTATATACCGCTTCATAGGGCTTTCAGCCCTCTCTAAGCGGTTTACAGAGTCAGCATATTGCCCCCAACAATCCAGGTCCTCATTTCACCCACCTCGGAAGGATGGAAGGCTGAGTCAACCTTGTGCCGGTGAGATTAGAACCGCTGAACTGCAGATCACAGTCAGCTGAAGTGGCCTGCAGTACTGCACCCTAACCACTGCGCCACCTCGGCTCTTCATCTTGGCTCATCATCTCCCCGTTTCTTCAGAATGGGGAGAGTTCCAAAATGGGGAAATTCAAAATTAGACGAGTAAAAAAAAACAAAAAAAACACCCTTGGGTACAAAGGCCAATAGTCCTCGACTTACAACCCCTCGTTTAGTGGCCGTCCAAAGCTACAACGGCACTGGGAAAAAGGGCCATGACTGCTTTTCACACCGACAACCCCCGTTTCCGGCGTTCTCGCCGTCACGCGATCCAAATTCAGAGCCTTGGCAAGCGAGTCATACTTTAACGACGGTCGCAGCGTCCCCGGTGGTCACCGCGATCCCCTTTGGCGACCTTCTGAAGAAGCCAAGTCAGTGGGGAAGCCAGATTCACTTCACAGCTGGGTGTAAGGGCGGGATTGAAAAAATTTAGCAACTGGTTCTCTCTCCGGTTGCTGGTTGGGCGTGGCCATACTGGGGGTGGCCTACTCCTGCATCACAGGGTGTGTGTGTGTGTGTATGGGGGGTGTTTTTGCCCTCCCCATGCTCCAGAGGCTTTCCTCAAGCCTTTGGGAGGGCTAAAACGGCCTCCCGCGGGTTCCGGAGATGCTCCGGAGACCAGAAACCTCCGAGACGGCCATTTTTCGCCCTTCCGGAGCCTTCATGTGGGCCCTGCACAGACCTGGCATCCAAAATGTGCAGGGGAAGGGAGGGCGAGGCCAGCCAATCCTTTCAACTACTGGTTCGGCAAACCAGATGTAAAATTAGCATTCGGTTCGCCCGAACCGATCCAAAGCAGCTGAATCCCACCCCCCACCCCCCCCGGGTGACTTAACTTAACAACTGCAGGTTTTCACTTAACAACGGTGTCAAGAAAAGGCGGCAAAACGGGACAAAACACATGTCTCACTTAGCAACAGGAAATGCTGGGCTGGATTGTGGTTGGATGTTCGGGCGCCCAGCATCCGAATTTGGATCGCCAGACCGTGACGGTGTGAAAATCGTTTCTTCACTTTTTTTTTTTTGCCATTTTGTAATGTTGAAAGGTCAGTAAATGAACTATTTGTATGTCTGTATTTAGTGTCACAACCCTTGGTATGCCCAAATATGGGAGGAAGTCTACTGCTTCCATTCTCTGTCTATCGGCTCGTCACAAGAGACCATCCAGACAGAAACCCAATATTTTTTTACTGTTGCCTTTGTTACATTTGTGTTGTATTTGTGCTGATAAATAAATAAAGGGAGACTAGTATAGATCTATTTCAAGCTATTTAGCTCTCATCAGCTAGCCATACCCTTACTGGGATTAGAACACATCTGCCTAAGAAGTAATACAACACAGGTTCGAATCCCAGTAATGGTATGGCTAGCTGATGAGAGCTAAATAGCTTGAAATAGATCTATACTAGTCTCCCTTTATTTATTTATCAGCACAAATACAACATATTTGTATGTCTGCCTTTATATCCCGGTTTGTTTATTATGCCTTTCTTTTCTTGGTTTCCCGACAGAGTTTCTACTCCTTCCTGGCCCAGCCTAATGCACTGATTCACCTGGACGTATCCTCCACGGATTGTGCGGTAGACGCGGTAAGGAGTTCAGAGGATGGATTTGGGGACGGGTTGGCTAAAGCAGGGGGCCCCAATCACCGGGCTGTGGGCTTTTACCGGGCTGCGGCCCATTCGTAATCGGGCTGCACCAGCCGCAGCCCGCCACGCACGCAGGCAGCTGTGTTCTTGGTCAAATGGAGTTGATGAAAACCTGCCACTCACACAGACCAATCTGCCAAGCCAGAAAAGTTGGGGACCGCAGCTTACGGAGTACCTATGGCAGGGGTGTCAAACTCAAATCCTGGGGGCTGGATCCGGTGTGTTTTGATCTGGCCCATGGAGCCACCCTGGAAACAGCAAAGGACTGGCCTGTGGTGCCTTTGCTGGTGAAACTGGAGCGGCCCTCCTGAGCTCTGTTTTCGCTGGCAGAGGTGTTCTGATCTAGGCTTCCCCTGAGCCTGGGTCGTCCATCAGCCCTCAGATGGAGAGTCATCAGCACCCAGGTCTAGAGGTGGCTGATGAGGAAGAGGAGGAACAGCTGCAGGGGTGGGTTTCAGGCGGTTCGCGGCGGTCCCCGCGAACCGGTTGGTCGGCGAACCCGGAGGTAAGTAACTTCCGGGAACGCCGAAGGATCCACCCGCCCGCCTGTGTTTCTTACCCGGTTTTGATGAGTTCTGCGCTTCCACGCATGCGCAGAACGCATACTGTGCCTGCGCGATCCTCCAGGAGCAGCTGGAGCATCGCACAGGCGCTAGTACGCATGCGTGTACTGTGCGCGTGCACGAGGACACCGCCGGCCCCGTTCCAACCGAACTGGTTGGAACAGGGCAAGAAACCCACCCCTGAACAGCTGGGTCCAGTGCCTGATGCACGGATGCACAGAAAGCAGAGGAAAGGAGAGCAGTGGAAATCTATGGGCTGATCCTCGAGATTGTCCGGACCTAGACTTCCCCAGCAGTATGAAGCCGAGTCCTCGTCCTGATAAACCCCTTTTATTTAATTGACAGTGAATTCCTCTCCAGCAAAGTCTTTCCTCTCCCACAGTCTTTCAAGATAGTTCACCGTTACTGACCTTGGTCAGGCTTGGAGAGCGGCCAGACCGATATCTTTCAGACGCCGCAACACTTGGCAAGGATGCAGGAATTAAATAATTGTCTCCTGCAAACTCCACTCCCCTGTCGCTCCTCTTTTATTCCCTCTGGGAGGGGCCATTCACCGTCCACCTGTGGCTTTACTCCCAAGTTGACCCATGTTCCTTAGCTGTTCTTTTCGTCTGACATCTCTGCGCATGCACACACTGGGAACAGGCTCCAGCTGTTCTTCCGCCTCACTGATGCCTGACTCCGAAGGCAGCTGATAACTGTCGGACAGCCCTGGCCCCATCTCTGCCTCTGATGCAGAGCACTTGTCGAGCCTTCCCCAGACTCCAGGACTGGCTCATGTTCCTCCCCAACCTCTGCACTGTCTGAATCTGCTGCCAGCTGTGCTGGTGGGCCACAACAAGAGGAATGCAGGAGGACGTTGCAGCTGCAAACTGTTTTCGCTGGCAAAGCGTCGGGCCAGCGAAAATGGAGCTCCCAGAGGGTTGCAGGAGGCCGTCACAGCCAAAAACAGGGTCTGGGATGGGGGACCACACACGCTCCCCAAGCTCCATTTTCACTGGCAGAGGGTTGCAGGAGGCCGTGGCACTCGGGAGCCTATTTTCCCTGGCAGAGCGCTCCCGTCACGAGTGACGTCAAGCTGACCATGCCCCCCTCACCCCGTCAAGGTCAAACACAACCAGTGGTGCGTTCCCACCGGTATGGCCCAATTCAGCCAAAGCAGTAGTGGTTTGGCGGCCTGGGTCACTGGAACCGGCAACAACCCAGGCCTGCCACGCCCCCAAACTGGTTCTCTGGGTGGCGCCGTAGGTGCCGCCATCTTGGGTTTTTTTGCTTCTGCGCACGTGCAGAAAATGTTTATTGTACTGCCCACGGCCGTGACCCGACAAAACCGCATCGCTAAAACCGCAACATCATCAACGCGCCGACAACAGCGCGCCGACAACAGCGCGTCGACAGAAGGGCGATTTAAGTTAAGGTAAGGGTTAGGTTTAGGGTTAGGTTTAGGGTTAGGTTTAGGGTTAGGTTTAGGGTTAGGTTTAGGGTTAGGTTTAGGGTTAGGTTTAGGGTTAGCGTTAGGGTTAGCGTTAGGGTTAGCGTTAGGGTTAGGTTTAGGTTTACAGCGCGCTTCTGTCGCCGCGTTGTTGTCGGCGCGATTCAGCACTCATTCGTCGGCGCGCTTTAGAACTTGCGGTTTTGTCACTGCGGTTTAGTCGGGCGCGCTTTTGTCGGTCGCCCTTTTGTCGGTGAACCGCCCGTGGCGCACCCACGAGCGAACCAGCAGTCGTGGCTGCCAGAACCCACCACTGAAGACAACCCTGATACGGCCCTCAATGAAATCGAGTTTGACACCCCTGACCTACGGCGTTGCGGGTTGCCAACTTTGGATGGTGTTCTGGGATTTAGTAAGCAGGACCACGGTTCACACCTGGTTGTGTGTGTGTGTTTGTGTGTGTTTTGTAGCTTTTTAGTGCGTTGCTGCACGGCTGCTGCCCTCGTCTCTGCTACCTCAATCTTTCGCGAAACACCTTTTCCCACCGGTAAGGATGACGTCGTTTTTTTAACACCTGCAAAGGGAGTGGAGGGGTCTTTTTCTGGCTAAGGAATAAGAGGATTTCTCTTTCCCCTCCCCAGGAAGGGAAAAGAATTCCCGCCCTCTCTGAAGCAGTTTTTCTGCAGTGCCTACTCACTCAGCTTTGTGAATCTCTCCGGCATCAGGGTCCCCGTAGAAGCCTTGCGGTGAGTCTCACGGTCTCGGGCCCCACGTTGGGAGGCTCCCGGAACAAAACTTGGAAGGGGGGGTGATTGTGTCATGGGCAATATCACTGAGGTGTCGAGTCGCAAGACAGAGGGAACAACCCTGCGAGGTGGTGGGGAGAGAGAGAGAGAGGAGGTGGGGGGACTGGTTCAAAGTCACCCAGTCACATTTTATGCCTAAGGTGGGACTAGAACTCAACATCTCCTGGTGATTGGTCCAAAGTCACCCAGGCATATTTCATACCTAAGGCAGGACTAGAACTCACCATCTCCTGGTGATTGGCCCAAAGTCACCCAGGCATATTTCGTACTTAAGGCAGGACTAGAACTCACTGTCTCCTGGTGATTGGTCTAAAGTCACCCAGGCATATTTCATACCTAAGGTGGAACTAGAACTCACTGTCTCCTGGTGATTGATCTAAAGTCACCCAGCCACATTTCATATCTAAGGTGGAACTAGAACTCACTGTCTCCTGGTGATTGATCCAAAGTCACCCAGGCATATTTCATACCTAAGGTGGAACTAGAACTCACTGTCTCCTGGTGATTGATCTAAAGTCACCCAGCCACATTTCATATCTAAGGTGGAACTAGAACTCACTGTCTCCTGGTGATTGATCCAAAGTCACCCAGGCATATTTCATACCTAAGGTGGAACTAGAACTCACTGTCTCCTGGTGATTGATCTAAAGTCACCCAGTCACATTTCATATCTAAGGTGGAACTAGAACTCACTGTCTCCTGGTGATTGGCCCAAAGTTACCCAGACATATTTCATACCTAAGGTGGAACTAGAACTCACTTTCTCCTGGTAATTGGTCCAAAGTCACCCAGACATATTTCATACCTAAGGTGGAACTAGAACTCACTGTCTCCTGGTAATTGGTCCAAAGTCACCCAGACATATTTCATACCTAAGGCAGGACTAGAACTCACTGTCTCCTGGTAATTGGTCCAAAGTTACCCAGACATATTTCATACCTAAGGTGGAACTAGAACTCACTGTCTCCTGGTAATTGGTCCAAAGTTAACCAGACATATTTCATACCTAAGGCAGGACTAGAACTCACTGTCTCCTGGTGATTGGCCCAAAGTCACCCACTCACATTTCATGCCTAAGGCAGGACTAGAACTCGCAACTCATGCTTTCTAGAGTGGTACCGTAACCACTAGGACAATCTGTCTCTCAAATACCCATGTTTTTTGCCCAGGTATTGTGAGTGTTTGTTGGGACAACCGAGGCACTAACGGGATGACAATTTCACCCCATTCCTGATGTTGTGCATTTTTGATGTCATTTCATCTATAAATATTTGGTGGTTTGATAGGCCACCTTGTTCAATTAAACTTCCCTATTCAAAGGCTCAAATGATGGGGTGGGGGTGGGGAGAAATAGACAGGCCAACATGTTGAAAAGCAATAATTTGTGTTTGTACCCCTCACACAGGTCTCTCATGCAAGGTTTGTCTGCCAACACCCACCTCAGTGACCTGCACCTGGATTTGAGTGGATGTGAGGTAAAATCGGGATATGGGGGTAGAATCTATCTATATAAAAACGGCTGTGTGCGTGTCCATGTGGGTGTCCCAGCATAACTCTGGAACGCCTGGGGCAATTTCAACCAAACTTGGTACACAGATGACTTCCTCTCTGGAAACAAATACTGTGGGGGTAAGACACCCCTAACGCCCCTCGGGGGGGGGGGTCTGTTAAGATACAGCCTGTTGTGCCTTCAAATGGATTCTACTGTACTGCCATAAAATGGCTTCTAGTGTACAGCGCAGTGGAGTTGCCATGGTAACGGCTTCACAGTACTCCACAGGGGGGCTCCCTCTGGTAAGGAGGTAAATCCAACATTAGAAATTACGTTTGGTCCGGACATTTTCCCCCTATAAATAAATATCCGGGTAATCCCAGGTTATTGGCTAGTTAGGATATAAAATTAAAATAGGCATCCATGAAGTGCATAAAGCTTTTGGCACCTCTCCCCTTTGACCAGCCTCTCTCGCAGAACAGAACTGAACAGTTGAAAGGGACCTTGTAGGTCATCTAGTCCAACCCCCGGCCCAAGCAGGGGACCAGAATTTGTGTTGCTAAGTGAGACATTTGTTGTGTACCGTTGGAGAAAATGACACACAAACAAATAGACTTTAAACCAGAGGTCTTTTTATTGGGGATCATACCAGAAACCTGCAACAAAGACTTAAAATATCTGATTGTAAATGTGTTAACAGCAGCCAGAATTGTATTTGCAAAAAAACTGGAAAAACGAAACAATACCAAAACAGGAAGAGGTTATCCGAAAAATAATGGACTGTGCTGAAATGAGTAAATTGACATTTGAAATTAGAGAGCAAGAGGATGAACAATGTTATAAGATATGGGATTTGTTTTATCGGTGGCTAGGGGGGGAAAAAAACTTTGGAAATGAAAAATAATATGCTTTAATTGAAGAAAGTAAATGATGATATAATTATGCTGTGAAATAATCTAACAATGACACAATGAAGAATTAATATAAGGTCTGGTGATATAATGTATAAGGTTAAGAACTTATTATAATGATATTTCGCTGCTGATAAGCAATTCTAATAGGGGAACAAATGAAAACTGGTATATATAGGCAGCGATGTTTTGTTGAACAATGAAGGAATAAGATCTCTGTTTGAAGGTATGAAATGCAAGGTTAACAATAAATAGAAGTATACTTTCTGGAGAAAAATAATGCTAATGCTAATTGAATATATATTGTAGAATGAAAATGAGGCCTTTAGTTATATTAGACTTTTTCTGCCACTTTTGATCAGTGAATCGCTGTAGGTATTCAGTGAGGAAACCAGTTGTTAAGTGAATCTGGATTCCCCAGCGACTTTCACAATAACAATATTAATAATCTCTGTCAATTTCTCAAACATAAGTAATCCTTATTATATTGTACAAACATATACATTCCAAAAATGCCTCACTCCTCATCTTTATTTCTGCCTCCATCTCTATCTTCCTTGTTCTGTCTAAACATTTCTCTATTTACATATGAACAAGTTTATTGATCCAGTGTAAGCTAACATGGTTAATAATCTCTATCACATTTATCAAGTTTATACAATCCTCCTTATATTATACTTCTCCTCTTTAGTGCTCAAATTCTTATCCATTTTAATTCAATTAACAATAACAGTAGGAACCTAGTTAACTAGATATCATTCATGTTCCTCCAATTCACATTTTTTTAAAATTATCTCTATCACATTAATCAAATTATATAGTCTTATTGTTAAAATATACATTGAAAGAAAAAACACGTCACACCTGTAAACTTCTAATCTGAGATTTTCTTTTCCCAATATACTTTTTTCTTTTCCATTTTCATAACATACAATCACGTGTATACTATTACATAGCCAGTATCCTATTGTATTAAGTAGTAATTACATCAGTTCCTCTTGTCATCAACGCCCAGAAAGATAAAAACCCATTATTAGCTCCTCTGCTCTCCATACACCTCTTTCTTCTACCTCTCTCCTACCTCTTTTCTTCCCTCCATCATCCTTTCCTACTCTACTTCCCCTTCCTTTCTCGTTCTCCTCTCTCTTCATTCCACTCCTCCTTATCCTCCTCATCTTCCCCCTTACCCTCTCTCCTATCCCTCTCTTCCCATCTTTCTTCTCTCTTCTGTTTCCCACTCTTCCTCTCATTGGTGTATTTCCGCTTCTGAGCAAACGCCAATCTATGTTGATGGTATTTATGCTTCCACATCCATCGAAAGTTTTTATTTTCCATTTTCATAACATATAATCGCATGTATACTATTACATAGTCAATATCATGTTGTATTATTAAGTACTCACATCAATTCATCTTACCATCAACTACCAAAGGGGGAAAAAAAGAAAAACCCAGTTAATCTGAGATTTTCATTCATTCTCCCGTATAATCAATTTGTGTTTTAATATTTCCCCGATCTAGTTTTATTTCTGCCTCTCTAGTTTATAACAGGCAAATTTCATAGTTAAAGGACGATTTGTTCACCCATCATCTTTTTTGAAAGAGGGGACGATGTTGTGGGAGGGGGTAGGCGCGCATGTGTGAGTGCACGCCAGTGGTGGGGTTCCAGCCGGCACGGCACGGTACGACCGAACCGGTAGAAGCCGGGAGCAGCTGACAGCGTATTGGTACGGTGGCTTGTTTGGTCCACCCGCCCGCCCGCCTGCCCACGTTCTATACCGGTTTTTAAAGCAACCGGACAATTGTGCATGTGCACACAGTGTGCGGTGCCTGCGCCAGCTCCGATAAGCAACTGGCCAGTAGAAGCCGTGGCGCACAGGTTGGGGACCACCGCCATACGGTAAATAAATAAACACTGATTTCTTTTCTCCTTTTTTTATGTTAGCTCCGTTCTCCGGGAGCTCAAGTCCTTCAAGAACAGATGCCCGGGATAAACGCCTTGAGCGGTCTCGATATTTCGGATAATGGTGAGTCTCCAACATCCCGCGAGGTCTGAGGAACGAAACGGTAGAATCGGAGAATTGCGTCCTTAATATTGGGTTGCATAAACAGACGCATAGAATACAAATACGATAGCAGAGTTGGAAGGGACCTTGGAGGTCTTCTAGTCCAACCCCCTGCCTAGGCAGGAAACCCTATACCGTTCCAGACAAATGGCTATCCAACATCTTCTGAGAGATTTCCAGTGTTGGGGCATTCACAACTTCTGGAGGCAACGTCTGTTCCCCTGATTAATTGTTCTCACTGTCAGGAAATTTCTCCTCAGTTCTAAGTTGCTTCTCTCTTTGATTAGTTTCCACTCATTGCTTCTTGTTCTACCTTCAGGTGCCTTGGAGAATAGTTTGACTCCCTCTTCTTTGTGGCAATCCCTGAGATATTGGAAGACTGCTATCATGTCTCCCATAGTCCTTCTTTTCATTCAACTAGACATACCCAGTTCCTGCAACCGTTCTTCCTATGTTTTAGCCTCCCTAATCATCTTTATTGCTCTCTTTCTAGAGTCTCCACATCTTTTCTACATCATGGAGACCAAAACTGGATGCCGTATTCCAAGTGTGGCTTTACCAAGGCATTATAAAGTGATATTAACACTTCACGTGATCCTGATTCTCTCCCTCTGTTGATGCAGCCTAGAACTGTGTTGGCTTTTTTGGCAGCTGCTGCACACGGCTGAATCAATGATCGTGTGATGTACTACTGTAGTACCGCTTTGTAAAGCCTTAGTAAGGCCACACCTGGAATCCTGCGTCCAGTTTTGGTCACCACATTACCCAAAAGATGTCGAGATTTTGAGGGGAAAGTGCAGAGAAGAGCAACCAAGAGGATTAAGGGACTGGAGGCTAAAACATAGGAAGAACGGTTGCAGGAACTGGGTATGTCTAGTTTAATGAAAAGGAGGACTAGGGGAGACATGATAGCAGTCTTCCAATATCTCAGGGGTTGCCACAAAGAAGAGGGAGTCAAGCTATTCTCCAAGGCACCTGAGGGGAGAACAAGGAGCAATGGGTGGAAACTAATCAAGGAGAGAAGCAACTTAGAAACTAAGGAGAAATCTCCTGATGATTAATCAGTGGAACAGCTTGCCACCAGATGTTATAGCTTCATCCCAGGAGGTTTTTAAGAAGAATCTTGACCCTTTTTCTCCTTGTATGCTGAAATCGCACGTGTGTGTGTCCACACCTATAATGCAATGCGCCCGCCCCCCCCTTGTGCATGCACACAGAACCCCCCCTGCCCCCCCCCGCTTGCGTGAAACCCTCCCCTGCACATCCACGTGAGCCCATGCCCCCGTTTTGGGCCTAGCAGGCCTCTCTGAAGCCTCCTGGGACCAAAAACAGGCCGCAGGGAGCCACACCCCACGCACTCCCCCGCCACACCCCCGTGCATGCGTGCGCGTCCCCTGCATGCCCGACAGAGACCCCAAAATCAACTGCCTGGCGGGAGGCGCAAACACCCAGCAGAGGGCGCCACATGCCCCCTGTGGCATAGGTAGACAGTTGCTTATCTGAAATGGTATTGGTTCTCTTGCTTGAGCAGGGGGCTGGACTAGAAGACCTCCAAGGTCCCTTCCAGCTTTATTCTAAAAAAAGATCTCGATATTTCGGATGACGTTGAGTCTCAAAAATCCTCTTTGGAAGGAAATTCTGAGGGACGAAAGGGTGGGGGGAGTCGGAGAATTGCGGCCTTGTCTGGTCCAACCCTTTGCCGTATGCAGGGAAATTGCAGGCAGTCCTCGACTTACGACCATAACCGAGGCTAAGCGAGGCAGTGGTGAAGTGAGTTTTGAGCCGTTTTACGATCTTTCTTGCCACCGTTGTGAGGTGAAGCCAGATTCGCTTCACAACGAGGTGGCTAAATTAACAATTGCAGCGATTCGCTTAACAACGGTGGCCAGAAAGGTCGTAAAACAACAGGAACGTGGGGCTCCATTGTGGTCGTAAGTCGAGGACTACTTGGAAATAGACATAAACAACAGGTAGTCCTTGAGTTACCACCACAGCTGAGCTCAACATTTATGTTGTTAAGTGAAACATTTGTTAAATGAGTTTGCCCCATGTTTACGACTTTTCTTGCCCTGGTTGTTAAGCGAATCACGGCAGTTATTAAGTTAGTCATACCGCAGTTGTTAAGTTAGATACCTCCTTTCTTTCCATGGTTGTTAAGTGAATCACAGCTATCCTTAAATCAGTAACACGGTTGTTAAGTGAATCTGGTTTTCCCCATCCATCGCAAAAGCGGATCCGGGGAACCCCAGGACATTGCGACCGTCATAAATACGAGTCAGTTGCCAAGCAGCTGAATTTGGGTTATGTGACCACGGGGAATGTTACAACAGCGAGAAAAATGGCCGTCTGACATTTTTTTCCATACTGTCGTAACTTCGGACGGTCGCTAAGTGAGCTGTTTGTAAGCTGAGGATTACCTCTACAAGGAAATAAACACGATCGGTTCCTGCTTTCTCATCCCAACAGGCTTCGACGCCGATTTGATCACTTTGCTTCCGGCGTTGAGTAAGAACAAGTCTTTGAAACATCTCTGGCTCGGGAAGAATTTCAATGTCAAATCCCGGTGAGTTTTTGGGGGGGCAAGGGGGGGGGGAAACAGGCGCCATATTTCTGCACCCAGTGAAGTTAGAAGAGTTTTGGGGCTGGGCCACGATCTCAATTGTAATAAGCCGACCATGAAAGCAGTTTGTTTCTCCATTTTCAATCTCGGCAACTTTACGACGGGGGTTGAATTTATGTTTTTACCGACAAAGAAATAAAGGAAGACTACCGTATTTTTCAGAGTACAAGATGCACCTTTCCTCACCCCAAAAGAGCGTGGAAATGTTGGTGCGTCTTATACACCGAATAGAACCATTTTTGGCCTCCTGAAGCCCAGCCCTGCATCCCAGATTTGCCTTCCCCCAGCCGCCAACAGCACTCTGCAGGTTTCAGCAGGACTGGGGGAAGGCAGAACTGTCTCCACTTTTGCAAAAAACAGTCTGTTTTCTGCTCGTTTTTTCGCAAAAACGGGGGCGGGTTCTTGCCTTCCCCCTAGCCCTTCTGAAGCCTGCGTAGTGCTCCTGGGGGCCAGGGAGGAGAAAAACCTACTTACTTGCCTCTTCGAAATCTTGGTGCGTCTTATACACCAGTGCATCTTATAGTCTGAAAAATACGGTACCTTGTTTCCCTGAAAATAAGACCTATCTCAAAAATAAGCCCTAGCATGGGTTTTGTGTGTATGTCTAACATAAACCCTACTCCCAAAATAAGCCCTACTTAAGAGCCTGGCCAGCTGGCCATTCCGTCTGGTTGCTTGCGGTGTGAGCGAGGCGGGGTGGTTGTGAAGCTACTCATGTGCTCCGCACCGGCTTTCCCCACCCACCCCCCACCCCCAGCCAGGCTATCCACGCATCTACATGGTGGCAGTACCAGTACTCATGTGCAGCAAGAGCCTGCATGACCACTGGCCTACTTCTCCGGCTCACCTCCAGCCTCAATGGAGTGATGTGCTAGTGCTGCGGCAGCCAGGCGAGGCAGTTATCGGGGAATGGATGGCCTGGCTGGCGACTCCGGAAGTAAGCTGGTGTTGCGGCCCATCAGCAGTCAGTGGAGCTGGCGGAAGAGTCGGACAGTGTGGAGGTTGGGGAGGAAGATGGGCCAAGAAAAGAAAGAAAGAAAGAAAGAAAGAGAGAGAGAGAGGGAGGAAGGAAGGAAGGAAGGAAGGAAGGAGGAAGGAAGGAAGGAAGGAAAGAAAGAAAGAAAGAAAAAGGAAGGAAGGAAAAAGGAAGGAAGGAAGGAAAGAAAGAAATAAAAAGGAAGGAAGGATGGAAGGAAAAAGGAAGGAAGGAAGGAAAGAAAGAAATAAAAAGGAAGGAAGGAAATAGCAATAGCAATAGCAGTAGACTTATATACCGCTTCATAGGGAAAGGAAGGAAGGAAAAGGAAGGAAAAAGGAAGGAAGGAAGGAAAGAAAGAAATAAAAAGGAAGGAAGGAAGGAAGGAAGAAAGAAAGAAAGAAAGAAAGAAAGAAAGAAAGAGGAAGGAAGGAAGGAGGAAGGAAGGAAAGAAATAAATAAAAAGGAAGGAAGGAAGGATGGAAGGAAAAAGGAAGGAAGGAAGGAAAGAAATAAATAAATAAAAAGGAAGGAAGAAAGAAAGAAAGAAAGAAAGAGAGAGAGGGAGGGAGAGAGAGGGAGGGAGAGAGAGGGAGGGAGGAAGGAAGGAAGGAGGAAGGAAGGAAAGAAAAAAAGAAAAAGGAAGGAAGGAAGGAAAAAGGAAGGAAGGAAGGAAAGTAAGAAATAAAAAGGAAGAAAGAAAGAAAGGAAGAGGAAGAAAGGAAGGAAGGAAGGAAAGGAGGAAGGAGGAAGGAAGGAAAGAAAGAAAGAAAAAGGAAGGAAGGAAGGAAAAAGGAAGGAAAGAAATAAAAAGGAAGAAAGAAAGAAAGAAAGAAAGAAAGAAAGAAAGAAAAAGGAAGGAAGAAAGAAAGAAAGAAAGGAAGGAAGGAAAAAAGGAAGAAAGGAAGAAAGGAAGAAAGGAAGAAAGGAAGAAAGAAAGAAATCGTATTTATGACGATTGCAGTGTCTTGGGCTATCATGATCCCCTTTTCCAACCTTCTGACAAGCCAAGTCAATGGGGAAGCCTGATTCACTCAACGCCCGTTGCTATGTAACAACTGCAGTGATTCACTTAAGAACTGTGGCAAGACAGGTGGTAACATGGGGCAAAACCCGCTTCACAACTCGTCTCACAGCCACAGAAACATCAGATTCAATTGTGGTCTTAAGTTGAGGACAGACTTGTAATGAGTGCTATTCCTTCCCAATCCGAATGTAAGGAGGAGGAGGAAGAGGACGGGGATATTGAGGACGATGTAAAGTTGACAGGAGCCATTTTTAATCTTTTTTTACCTCAGGACCCTGGAAGAAATTCTCCAGAAGTTAGTGCAATTTATCCAAGAAGAAGAGTGTGTAAGTTCTTGGCTGGCGCAAAGCATAATTCGCTAGAATTATGATTAGTATTATTTATAGGGCTTATGGGTTGTTCACCGTTTAATGACCCAGTAATTTCTTGCAACGGAATGGAGCTGAGTATTTACTGGCCAGATGCCTTTCCTGTTGCCAATGCGGAGTTTTCTTCAGCAGATAGATTCTCATTGTGCCCAGAGAGAAAAATATCGGTTCCACCACAAAAGCGCGTATGACAAAAGCATGTGTAACTAAAACCGCGCCGTCAAAACCGCGGAGACGAATGAGCGCTGAAGCGCGCGGACAACAGCGCGCCGACAGAAGCGCGCTGTAACATAACCCTAAAAATAACCCTAAACCTAACCCTAAACCTAACCCTAAACCTTACCTTAACTTAAATCGTGCTTCTGTCGGCGCGCTGTTCTTGGCGCGCTGTTCTTGGCGCGCTGTTCTCGGCGCGCTTTTGACCTCGCGGTTTTAGCGCCGCGGTTTTGTCGGCGCGCTTTTGACGTTCGCGGTTATGTCGTGCCACGAAAATATCTGTCTCTACCTAGGATTGAACTCACAGCCTCATCGGTGTGAGGTGAGATCTCCACCTCTAGGCCACCACACCATAGCGCTTATGAGTTGTTCCTAGCAAACTGTGTTAAGTTGAAGGTGGTTCTGGGGTGACGAGAAGAGGGATAGAAGCTGGTTTTTTTTAAGGGATCCTGTTGCGGCCCGCCAGCGGAGCGTCCAGCAGATTCGGAGAGTGAGGAGGTTGTGGAGGAAGATGGGCCAGTCCTGGAATCTGGGGAAGGCTCGGACGAGGGCTCTGTGTCAGAGACAGAGAGGGGGCTAGGGCCGTCCGACAGTTATCAGCTGCCTTCAGAGTCAGACGTAGTGAGGCAGAAGAACAGTTGGAGCCTGTTCCCAGTGTGCTCATGGGCAGAGCTGCCAGATGAAAGGAACGGTTCCACCACAAAACCGCGGTCGACTAAAGCGCGCTCGACAAAACCGCGTACCTGACGTCATCACAGCGCGACGAAAAAAGCATGCTGTGAGCGGTAAAGCTAAAATTAACGCGTAAACCTAACCCTAACCCCCCGAAACCTAACCCTAAACCTAACCCTAAACCTAACCCTAAACCTAACCCTAAACCTAACCCTAAACCTAACCCTAAACCTAACACTAACCCTTAACCTAACCCTAAACCTAACACTAACCCTTAACCTAACCCTAAACCTAACCCTAACGCTTAACCTAACCCTAAACCTAACCCTTAACCTAACCCTAAACCTAACCCTTACCTTTACGTGAATCGGCTTGCTTTAAAAGCGCTTTTTTCTCTGCGGTCGTATTTATCGCGCTACTGATGATGTCAGGTACGCGCTTTAATCGGGCGCGCTTTAGTGGACCGCGGTTTTGTCGTGCCACGGAAAGGAACAGCTAAAGAACAGGGGTCGACTTGGGAGGAAGGCCACAGGTGGACGGGGAATGGCCCCTCCCAGAGGAAATAAAAGAGGGAGCGCCAGGGGAATGGAGTTTGCAGGAGACAATCAGTTCACTTCATTGGTTCGAGACTCCTTGCCAGGTTTTGCAGATATTGTCCTGTCAGCTCTCCAAGCCAGATAAGGTCTGTGACCGTAAATCCTCCCTCGAAAGACTTTGCTGGATGTGAAGGAGCATAATTCACGGTCAATTAATAAAAAGGGGTTTTCGTTGGGACCAGGAGTTTGCTTCCTGAAGCCTCAGTCAGAACAGGAAGAGGGGTAGAAGCTGGTTTTTTTTTTAGAGTATTCAAAATGGCTGTTCAGCCCCCTCCCACTCCTCTCTCTCTCTCCCCTCTCCCCAAAAGTCCTTACAGTCCTTCTCGGTGGCCGATTCCCGGCTGAAAACCCGCTGTAGCATCCTGATCAACGCTCTGGGGAGCAACACTTGCCTGACCAAAGTCGACCTCAGCGGGAACAACATGGAGGACCTCGGGGCCAAGATGTTGTCCAAGGCTCTGCAGATCAACAGCACGTTGAGGTAAGGAGGCCTGGAGGACACCACGTCCGACGGCAGAAGCTCCGAAGATGGAGGCTGGTTGTGAGAGAGGGACCCAGGGGAGAAAGCTCACTCTAAACCAGATTATCTTCCTCCTTTCTAGAAGCATTTCCTGGGACAAGAATGGGACCACTGCCCAAGGCTTCCAGGACATCGCCCGGGCTTTGGAGAAGTGAGTGAGCAGGAGAGTGTCCACCGGGAGAAAGAGAAGGATGAACCTTCTCTCTGGAGGGCGGTTTTTGAGCCACTGGAGACAAGAAGCAAATTTTGGGGTTTGAGGACGCCGGAGTCCTTCTTAAAGCGTTGGTTGGGAAGGAGCCACAGCTCAGCTGGGTAGACAGGAAGACAGAGAGGAGAAGGGGTGGAGATGGAGGAGAAGGAAAAGGAGAAGAGGAAGGGATGGAGGAAGAAAAGATATGGGGGAGAAGGGAAGGAGGAGGAGGAGGAGGGGGAGGAGGACAGATGGAGAAGGAAAAGGGATGGAGAAGAAGATGGAGATGGAGAAGGGATGGAGAAGAAGGAGAAAATAGGAATAGATGGAGAAGGAGAAGGAGGAAGAGAAGAGGAAGGGATGGAGAAGAAAGGAGGAGGAGGGATGGAGAAGAAGATGGGATAGAGAAGAAGGAGAAGAAAAATAGGAATAGATGCAGAAGGAGAAGGAGCAAGTGAAGAAGGAATGGAGACGAAAGGAGGAGGAGGAGGGATGGAGAAGAAGATAGGATAGAAAAGAAGGAGAAGAAAAATAGGAATAGATGGAGAAGGAGAAGTAGGAAGAGAAGAGGAAGGGATAGAGAAGAAAGGAGGAGGGGGAGGGGGAGAAGAAGATGGAGAAGGGATGGAGAAGAAGGAGAAGAAAAATAGGAATAGATGGAGAAGGAGAAGGAGGAAGAGAAGAGAAAGGAATGGGGAAGAAAGGAGGAGGAGGAGGGATGGAGAAGGAGATGGGATAGAGAAGGAGAAGAAAAATAGGAATAGATGGAGGAGAAAGAGGAAGAGAAGAGGAAGGGATGGAGAAGAAAGGAGGAGGAAGAGGAGGAGGGATGGGGAAGGAGGAGGAGAAGGGAGGAGAAGGAATAGGAAAAGAGGAAGGGATAGAGGAAAAGAAGATATGGAGGAGGAAGGGATGGAGGAGAAGATAGGAGGGGAAGGAATAGGAGAAGAGAAAGGGATGGAGGAAGAAGAGGAGGAGGTGGGGAAGGGATGGAGAAGAAGGGGAAAGAAGGAGAGGGAGGAAGAGGGGAGAAGGGGATGGAGAAGAAATGAGGAGAGATGGAGAAGGAGGAGGAGATGGAGAAATAGGAGAAGAGGAAGGGATGGAGGAAGAGAAGATGAGGAGCAAGAGGGGAAGGGATGGAGGAGAAGGGGGAAGAGGAGAAGGAAGATGGAGAGAGATGGGAGGAAGGAAAGAAGGAAGATGGAGGGAGAAAGGAAGGAAGGAAGATGGAGGGAGAGAGAGAGGAAAGACGATGAAAAAGGAAGGAAGGAAGGAAGGAAGGAAGGAAGGAAGGAAGGAAGGAAGGAAGGGAGGGAGGAAGGCCCATGCTGGCATAGTGGTTAGAATACAAAATTGCAGGCGAATTCTGCCAACTGCCAGCAGTTCGATCCTGACTGGCTCAAGGTTGACTTAGCCACTCGGACATGATTAAAAACAGAATTTTCAAATTGTCTTCGTTTTCAGCAACTACACCCTCAAATTTATGGCTTTGCCCATGAGCGACATTACCACGGCGTACCGCAATGCCCCCGACCGGACGGATGAGGTTTGGCAAAAGGTGAGCCCCCCCCTCACCGATCTGGCATTATTAATTAACTCATTAATTCATTAACCAGTGGAACAGCTTGCCACCAGAAGTTGTGGATGCTCCAACACTGGAGGTTTTTAAGACGAGATCGAACAGCCGTTTCTCTGGAAAGGTATAGGGTCTCCTGCCTGAGCCGGGGGTTGAACTAGAAGACCTCTGAGGTCCCTTCACGGTGTGTTACAGGTAGTCCTCGACATACGACAGTTCACTTAGTGACCATTCAAAGTTACAACAGCCCTGAAGAAAGGGCCATTTTTCACAGTTATGACTGTGGCCTCATCCCCAGGTTCATGCGATCCAAATTCGGATGCTTGGCAACTGTTCACACTTACGATGGTTGACAGTTCCTGGGAGTCTTGTGATTCCCCTTTGGGGACCATCTGATGAGCAACGGAGAAGCCCGATTCACTTAACAACCACCTTCCCCGCTTAACAACTGCAGTGATTCTCTTAACAACTGTAGCAAGAAAGGTTGCCAAACATGGCAAAATTCACTCAACCACTGTCGCCCTTAGCAAAAGAAATTTTAGGCCAAGCATGGCGGTTGTAAACCGTGATACAAATTCAGATGCTTGGCAATGGATTTGTATTTATGACGGATTCACTGAGCAACCATGTCCCTCTTAGCAGTGATTCGCTGAACAACGGTGGCAAGCAATGTCATAAAATTCACTTAACAACCAGGTGACTGATTTATCCACCGCAGTGATTCAATTAACAACAATGTATTGGAACAGTTGGAACAGAGTTCTTTTCAGGTGGGGAGGGGGAGTAGAATGTTTTAACTCCTTAGCATCAGAGCGTGTTAATATAATACTGTACAAGAAATACTAATGATCTGATGGTCATTTCGAAAAATCCTTTCTTAGCAAACACCTAGAAGCCAAGAGGAACATATGTGCCTAATTTCAAGTTTGTAGACTTTACGGTTCTGGAGATTTCGTGATGAGCGAGTGGTAATTGGCTTTTATATATATATATAGATTTACATCCACAATGCACAGGCTGCATGATGATAGTAACTCCAAGACCGGCTGCAATTTAGCTGTTCTGTCTTCACCGCTATCTCTGTCTTCTCCTCCCCTCTGCAATTTAGCTGTTTTGTCTTCACCGCTATTTACGTCTTCTCGCTCCTTCTGCATTTTAGTTGTTTTGTCTTCACCGCTATCTCCGTCTTCTCCTCCCCTCTGAAATTTAGCTATTTTGTCTTCACCGCTATCTCCGTCTTCTCACTCCTTCTGAGTTTTAGTTGTTTTGTCTTCACCGCTATCTCTGTCTTCTCGCTCCTTCTGCATTTTAGCTGTTTGTCTTCACTGCTATCTCTGTCTTCTCGCTCCTTCTGCATTTTAGCTGTTTTGTCTTCACCGCTATTTCCGTCTTCTAGCTCCTTCTGCATTTTAGCTGTTTTGTCTTCACCGCTATTTCTGTCTTCTCCCCTCTGCAATTTAGCTGTTTTGTCTTCACCGCTATCTCTGTCTTCTCGCTCCTTCTGCATTTTAGCTGTTTTGTCTTCACCGCTATTTCCGTCTTCTCACTCCTTCTGCATTTTAGCTGTTTGTCTTCACTGCTATTTCCGTCTTCTCGCCCCTTTTGCATTTTAGCTGTTTTGTCTTCACCGCTATTTCCGTCTTCTCTCTCCTTCTGGATTTTAGCTGTTTTGTCTTCACCGCTATCTCAGTCTTCTCTCTCCTTCTGGATTTTAGCTGTTTTGTCTTCACCGCTATCTCAGTCTTCTCGCTCCTTCTGCCTTTTAGCTGTTTTGTCTTCACCGCTATCTCCGTCTTCTCGCTCCTTTTGCATTTTAGCTGTTTTGTCTTCACTGCTATCTCTGTCTTCTAGCTCCTTCTGCATTTTAGCTGTTTTGTCTTCACCGCTATCTCCGTCTTCTCGCTCCTTCTGCATTTTAGCTGTTTTGTCTTCACCGCTATCTCCGTCTTCTCGCTCCTTCTGCATTTTAGCTGTTTTGTCTTCACCGCTATCTCCGTCTTCTAGCTCCTTCTGCATTTTAGCTGTTTTGTCTTCACCGCTATCTCCGTCTTCTAGCTCCTTCTGCATTTTAGCTGTTTTGTCTTCACCGCTATCTCCGTCTTCTAGCTCCTTCTGCATTTTAGCTGTTTTGTCTTCACCGCTATCTCTGTCTTCTCCTCCTCTTTGCATTTTAGCTGTTTTGTCTTCACCGCTATCTCCGTCTTCTAGCTCCTTCTGCATTTTAGCTGTTTTGTCTTCACCGCTATCTCCGTCTTCTAGCTCCTTCTGCATTTTAGTTGTTTTGTCTTCACCGCTATCTCTGTCTTCTCGCTCCTTCTGCATTTTAGCTGTTTGTCTTCACCGCTATCTCTGTCTTCTCCCCTCTGCAATTTAGCTGTTTTGTCTTCACCGCTATCCTCGTCTTCTCGCTCCTTCTGCATTTTAGCTGTTTTGTATTCACCACTATCTCCGTCTTCTCGCTCCTTCTGCATTTTAGCTGTTTTGTATTCACCGCTATCTCCGTCTTCTCACTCCTTCTGCATTTTAGCTGTTTTGTCTTCACCGCTATCTCCGTCTTCTCCTCCCTTCTTCAATTTAGCTATTCTGTCTTCACCACTATCTCTGTTTTCTCATCCCTTCTGCAATTTAGCTGTTTTGTCTTCACCGCTATCTCTGTTTTCTTGACTTTTTCTGCAATTTTAGCTGTTCTGTCTTTACCGCTATCTCCGTCTTCTCGTCTTTCCTCAGATCCAATGGTGTCTCCTGCGGAACAACCATTCTTCAAAGATCTCCCAAGATCAAGCTTTCCGCCTCCACCAAGGAATCGTCACCCATAGCGCCGAGCAAGTAAACGTTCCCATCTCCCTGGAGCCACTTCTCCCGTCCATCCTTAACATCTTGGGGAGGGGGGGAGTGGGAAAAACCTGCAGATGTGACCAAGGCGAATGGCGCAAGACCAGATGGGATTCGGGGGTGACCTGAATACCTCCAGGATCTCTGATGGGTTTGTGGGGACACACATTGGAGGATTTTCAGGTTAAGGGAGGGTTGTCTGAGTTAACAATCTCCTCTCCTGTCCCCTCCTTAGATGATGAGCCGGCTTTGCGTGCGAGTTCAGGAGGAGCTACGGGTCCTGAGGACGTGCTCCGCCGATTCTGTCCAGGAGGAAGTCCTGTATGCCCGGAAGTTGATGAAAGAAGCTAAGAATTCAAGAGCGGTAAGACAAACCCTTTGTCCTTCCTTGGACCGTCCTTGTCTTACAACCGCTCATTTTTTAAATTATTATTGTTTGATTCATAAACATTTTGAATACAGTGCATTGTCAGGGTATATCATTTACAGGAGAAAATTAAAGAGAATACTGTATTTTTCGGAGTACAAGACGAACCTTTTTCCCTCAAAAAAGAGAGTGAAAATCTGGGTGGGTCTTATACACTGAATACAGAATTTTTGGCCTCCCGAAGCCCCGCCCCCCTTCACCACAATGGCCGTGCATAGCCTTTAGGAGGCTTCTACGGTGCTTCTGGGGGCTGGGGAGAGCAGGAATGAGCAAAAAACGGGCCGTTTTTTGTTTGTTTTGGGGGGGCACCCCCCCCAGGAGCACTCTACAAGCCTCCTAAAGCCTATGCCTTCTCTGCGACAAAAAATGGGCCATTTTTGAGAGGTCTGCAGAGTGCAAAAACTTTTAAAAAAATATTTGCCTCTTCAAAATCTTGGTGCATCTTATACTCCCAAAAACACGGTGTGTGTATATGTATGTATCAGAGGTGGGTTCCTACCAGTTCGCACCTATTCAGTAGAACCGGTTCGTCAAATCTACCGAACTGGTTAGAAGAGGTTCCACCAGTGGATCCGGAAAGCAGGCCACACCTACAGAAGAGGTTCCAACATCTTTTGAAACCCACCCCTGGTCCTTGGATATGATTATTCTACACTATCAGGCTCCTATTTATAAAACTCAGTGCCTCTGTGGAAGGTGAGGATGACTCCTGCGTTTGTGGTGCAATCAGAACATTCCGTGTGTTGAAGTTGTTTTAACGCAAACCAAAGATGCCTTTTAAAAAACAAGTTGACATCCTATTCTTATGCAGGCCAGTGCTGTGTGTGAGGTAATTTAAGGTGGTTCTGACAAGTGTCGTCGGCATCTTCATATCCGGTCACATGGGCAGCAAGCCACTCCCATCCGGTCACATGGGTGGCAAGCCACTCCCACAAAGGAGGCCACACCCACAGAGTAGGTTCAAACTATTTTTGAAACCCACAACTGGTATGTATGTATGTATGTATGTATGTATGTATGTATGTATGTGTATGTGGGCCACACCCTGTGGTGTCGAACCTGTGCTCTATTGCCTCTTAGGCAGATGTGTTAACCATTGAGCTACAGAGCTCGACTCCTTATCAGCCATTATTGTGACTTTAAATATATACCTTTCACCCTGGCCTGGCTGATAAGGAGTCGAGCTCTGTAGCTCAATGGTTAACACATCTGCCTAACACGCAATAGAGCACAGGTTCGATTCCCAGCAAGGGTATGGCTAGCTGATGAGAGCTAAATAGCTTGAAATAGATCTATACTAGTCTCCCTTTATTTATTTATCAGCATAAATATAACAAATGTAACAAAAAGGCAACAGTAAAAAATATTGGGTTTCTGTCTGGATGGTCTCTTGTGACGAGCCGAAGGACAGAGAGTGGAAGTGTGACCTTCCTCCCATATTTGGGCATACCAGGGGTTGTGA
Source organism: Thamnophis elegans (assembly GCF_009769535.1). NCBI lineage: Eukaryota > Metazoa > Chordata > Lepidosauria > Squamata > Natricidae > Thamnophis > Thamnophis elegans. The sequence continues at coordinate 141,340,569 of NC_045558.1, forward strand.
CTTTAAATAAATAAATAAATATATATATATATATATAAATATAAATATAAATATAAATATATATATATATACACACACATACACATACACATACACACACATACATACATACATACATACATACATACACAGAGAGAGAGAAAGAGAGAGAGTGTCACAACCCCTGGTATGCCCCAATTATGGGAGGAAGCTAACTGCTTCCATTATCTATCAATCGGCTCGTCACAAGAGTCCATCACGACAGAAACCCAATATTTTTACTGTTGCCTTTGTTATATTTGTGTTTTTTATTTGTGCTGATAAATAAATAAAGGGAGACTAGTATAGATCTATTTCAAGCTATTTAGCTCTCATCAGCTAGCCATACCCTTACTGGGATTTGAACCTGGGCTATATTACATATTAGGCAGACATCTTAGCCACTAGGCCACAGGCTCTTATAATTTATTGACTAAGCTACAAAATGGAAGAGGAAGAAGTCAATGAAACAATGATTGTATGGGGGGAAAAAAATTGGTTACACTATAGAATTAGATAAGCTGGCTGGTGACTTCTTGGCGTTGAGGTCTACCCTTCTTAAAGATGCCAAGGTTGAGGAACGCTCTTCATCCTCTCTTTCCTCCAGCTCTTTCCCAGCCTATACGAACTTGGGCACCTCTTGGCCAGTGATGGGCCCGTGCGGCACCGCTTGGAGTCCATGGCCAACGAAGTGGCGAAAGACGTCGACAAGGAACTGCAGGTGAAGGGAACACCACCATCCCCTTTCACGCTACGGATGGTGGCAAAATCCTCCTGGTGGGACGTCCTCGGTCTTGGGGAAATTGAGGCATCTTGTGGTTGTTGTGAGATGACCGTCTTGATTGATCTCCGTTCCCCTCTTTGGCTAACCCTGATTCGTGGCTTCTCTCTCGGCCAGATGATCTTGGAATCCATGGTGGCCCTCACCCAGGAGTTGTGTCCACACGCCGTCCAGGCCGCTGAAGAACATCACAAGATGCTGGCCGCTGTTTCGGAGCATCTCACCGTGCCCCGAAACTTTATCCGAGGCGCTTTGCTGGAGCAGGCTGGCCAGGATATCCAGAACAAGCTCAAGTAAGAATTGGGGTGTAGATTTTTTTTTAAAGGGGGTGGGGGGTTCAGGGAGGGATAGTCACAGTGGTGGAGGTGGGTTCCAGATCAAGGTTGCTGTCGTGACCCCGGGGCACGAGATACGGAGATCACAGAGGCAGCTGGGCGTTCAAACCGCCCCTTGATTGCTCCAGGTTTCCCCCAAACGCTCCCACGTTTCTGGCAAGTCCAGAGCAAAGTGATCACGCATGCACAGACACCCCTCAAGCAGCCTCAGGCTGCAAACAGTCCAGCAAGGGGGGGGGGGGGTTGGACTAGATGACCTCTAAGGTGCCTTCCAATTCTGTTATTCTGTTATACCTACTTCTCCTCCTTTTCCACTTCCCACTCCTCTTCCTCCTTCTCCTCCCCTTCGCCCTTCTTTTCCTCCCCCCTTCTCTTTCCCTCCTCCTTTCTTCCTCCTCTCCTTCCCCATTCTCTTCCCCTTCTCTTCTCCCTCCTCCTTTCTTCCTCCTCCTCCCCCATTTCCCCTCCTTTTCCTCCCCCTCCCCCTCCTCTCCCCTCCTCTCCCCCTTCTCTTCCCCTCCTTTCTTCCTCCTCTCCTTCCCCATCCTTTTCCTCCTCCTCCCCCTTCTCTTCCCCTCCTCCTTTCTCCCTCCTCCCCTTCCCCCTCCTCTTCCTCCTTCTCCCCCTCCTCTTCCCCTTCTCTTCCCCTTCTCTTCCCCCTCCTCCCCCTTTCTTCCTCCTCCTCCTCCCCCCTTCCACTTCTCCTCCTCTTCCTCCTTCCCCCTCCCCTTCTCTTCCTCTCTCATCCTCCCTCCTTCACTTCCTCCTCCTCTTCCTCCTTCTCCCTCTCCTCCCCTTCTCTTCCCCCCTCCTTCTCCCCCTCGCCCTCCCCCCTCCTCCTTTCTTCCTCCTGCTCCTCTCTCCATCCTCCTCCTCCTTTTTAAGACGAGATCGGACAATCATTTGTATGTAATGGTATAGAGCAGCGATGGTGAAACTTTTTCTTACGGCGTGCCAAGATGGCGGGTGTGCGTGCTATTGCGCATGTGCGCGTGCCCGCACCAATTCAACCCTCGCCGCCCTCCTGCACATGCACGCACAATCCCTCCTCAGGCTTTGGAGGCTTTCCCGAAGACTGGGGAGTGCAAAAACGGCCTCCCTACGTCCCACTGGTGGCCCTCCGGAAGCCGGAAGCAGATCATTCCGGAAGTTCCGGTTGGCCCATTGGGGAGGGTGAAAAACGGCACCAAAGGGCCAACCGGAAGTTTGGAAATGATCCGTTTCCGGCTTCCCTAGAGCCGAGGTGGCACAGTGGTTAGGGTGCAGTACTGCAGGCCACTTCAGCTGACTGCTATCTGCAGTTCAGCGGTTCAAATCTCACCGGCTCAGGGTTGACTCAGCCTTCCATCCTTCCGAGGTGGGTGAAATGAGGACCCAGACTGTGGGGGTGATATGCTGACTCTGTAAACCGCTTAGAGAGGGCTGAAAGCCCTATGAAGCGGTATATAAGTCGAACTGCTATTGCTATTCCCGGAGGCCGGGGGAGGCTGTCTTCACCCTCCCTAGGCTTCAGGAAAGTCTCCGGAGGCTGGGGAGGTAAAAAAACAGGCCCGAACATCAGATTGGGCCGTTGGGCCTGTTTTTCTACTTCCCCAGCATCCGGAGACTTTCCTGAAGCCTGGGGAGGGCGAAAATGGCCTCCCTCAGCCCTCTGGAAGGGCGAAAATCAGCTGGCTGGCAGGGGGTTGGACTAGAAGACCTCCAAGGTCCCTTCCAACTCTATGTCTCTGTTATTTTTGTTGTTCATCCTCTGATGTTCTTCCACCTGGATTCTCCACCAGTGAGGTGAAGCTCTCGGTCGTGACGTATCTCACCAACACCATTGTGGAGGAACTCCTGGAGGAGTTGTATTACGCTCACAAGAACCTGGTAAGGATGATCTCTAGGGTGTCCCAATGACTCACTCCCCTCCCTCTCCCGTGTCCCCGTTTCATTTCATTGATTTGCAGCCGGGTATCTCAGCCGATCAGAGTGACCTTGTTTGAACTTGGAAGCTAAGCAGGGTCGGAGGTGGCTGCTAATTGGATGGGAGACATCCGGAAGTCCCAGTATTGCCAGCAGGCCTCGACATACAACCGTTTGTGGGGTGACCGCTCGAAGTTACAACCACACTGAAAAAGGAGACTGATGACCAGTTTTCACACTTATGACCGTTGCCGCATCTCGGTGGACCTGTGATCCAAATTAAGATGCTTGGCCATCGGCTCGTATTTATGACGGTCACCGTGCCCCGGGGGCCACGTGGATCCCCTTTTTACGACCTTCTGACAGTCAACCGCAATGATTCACGTAACAACAGTGGCAAGGAACGTCGTAAAACGGGGTAGACTCCCTTCACAAATGTCTCACTTAGCAACATCAATTTTGGGCTCCATTGTGGCCGTAGCTCAAGGACTGCCTGTACTTAACGACCCCAAATGTGTGTTGTGAGCAAGCCTAAGAAATTTGTTCGGTGAGTTTTGCCCCGTTTTATGACCATTCTTGCCACAGTTGTTAAGTGAAGCGCTGTTGTTGTTAAGAACCCGGTTGTTAAGTGAATCTGGCTTCCCTCCCCCGGACTTTGCTTGTCCGAAGGTCGCAAAAGGAAGAACCACACGACCCCGGGACACTACAACCGTCATAAATATGAAGCAGTTGTCAGGCATCCGAATGTAAATCACATGACCACAAGGATGCAGCAATGGTCATAAGTGTGAAATGCGGTCATAAGTCACTTTTTTTTTCTGTTGTAACTTCAAACGGCCACCAAACTCTTTTAAGTCAAGGATTATGTTGTAGTATTGATTAGACACTTATTTAAACCTTTCCAGTAGGAGGCAGCAAAGAGCTATGGGGGGAAAATACAAATGCTTTGCTGCCCTCTAGTGGCCACTGGATTTTTTTAAAAAATTTCAACCCGAACAGAGTCACCTTAACCAACAAGTTATCTCAAGGACTCATCTTCTTCTTCATAATCTCTTGCGGGGTGGATTCAGGGCAACTGAATGGAGCTGAGTATTTACTGGCTGGATGCCTTTCCCTGTTGCCAGTGAGGAGTTTTCTTCAGCAGGTAGATTCTCATTGTGCCCAGAAAGAGAAATATCTGCCTCGATCTAGGATTGAACTCACAGCCTCATCAGTGTGAGGCAAGATATCTACCTCTAGGCCACCGCATCAGCTTTAACCATAGGATCATCATCTTTTAACAACCCTGTAATCCCTTGCGGGGTGGCGTCGGGGCAACTGAATGGAACTAGCAGAGTGTTTACTGGCCGGATGCCTTTCCCTGTTGCCAGTGAGGAGTTTTCTTCAACAGGTAGATTCTCATTGTGCCCAGAAAGAGAAATATCTGCCTCTACCTAGGATTGAACTCACAGCCTCATCAGTGTGAGGCGAGAGCTCCCCCTCTAGGCCACCGCACCCCTCGGGTTCCCTCGTTTTATTTTGGATCCCCCTTGTGTTCAGCTCCGGTATTGCAGATCTGTTCTCAGGGATAATTGCAAGCTGACCGCTTCCGTCTTCCCTCTCTCCTGTGTCTCACTCCAGGCCCAGCACATCACTCATCTCCACCGGCTTTCGGAGAGCCAGGATAACCTCATCCTTCCCGAACATCTGGGGAAACCCCAACTCCAGGCCCCGAAAGATTTCACCGACCACGAACTCGATTCCAACATCGTAAGTGGATCCGGGCGGTATTGCAGGCGAAGGGCCTGATTTTGGCAAATTCCTGCCTTGTGTAGAGTTTGAGTGACTGCACAACCAACATCGGCTTAGATCGTTAAACAAACGATCACTTAAATTGGAGATTGCTGTGTGCAACGTAATCCTAGGCTGCATCAACAGAGGGATAGAATCAAGATCAGATGAAGGGTTAATACCACTTTATAAGGCCTTGGTAAGGCCACACTTGGAATACGGCATCCAGTTTTGGTCGCCACGATGTAGAAAAGATGTGGAGACTCTGGAAAGAGTGCAGAGAAGAGTTGATTAGGGGACTGGAGGCTAAAACATATGAAGAACGGTTGCAGGAACTGGGGATGTCTAGTTGAATGAAAAGAAGGACCAAGGGAGACATGATAGCAGTCTTCCAATATCTCAGGGGTTGCCCCAAAGAAGAGGGAGTCAAACTCTTCTCCAAGGGACCTGAGGGCAGAACAAGAAGCAATGGGTGGAAACTAATCAAGGAGAGAAGCAACTTAGAACTGAGGAGGAATTTCCTGACGGTGAGAACAATTAATCAGTGGAACAGAAGTTGCCTCCCGAAGTTGTGAATGCTCCAATACTGGGTTTTTTTAAAGAGAAGATTGGACAACCATTTGTCTGAAATGGGATAGTGTTTCCTGCCTAGGCAGGGGGTTGGACTAGAAGACCTCCAAGGTCCCTTCCAATTCTGATTCTTTTCTCTTCTGTTCTATATTCTATTCTATTCTTTTCTATTCCCTATTCAGATCTATTCTATATTCTCTTCTATTCCATTCCATTCTATTCTCTTTCTTATTCTCTTTTGTTCTGTTCTGTTCTGTTCTATTCTGTTCTATTCTGTTCTGTTCTATTTATCAAGGAGAGAAGCAACCTGGAATTAAGGAGAAATTTCCTAACAGTGAGGACAATTAACCAATGGAACAGAATTTGCCTCCAGAAGTTGTGAATGCTCCAAAACTGGATGTTTTTTTAAGAGGAGATTGGACAACCATTTGTCTGGAATGGGATTCGGTTTCCTGCTCGAGCATGAGTTGGACTAGAAGACCTCCAAGGTCCCATCCAACTCTGATTCTGTTCTGTTCTGTTCTGTTCTGTTCTATGTTCTGTTCTGTTCTGTTCTATTCTATTCTATTCTATTCTATTCTATTCTATATTCTCTTCCCTTCTTTTCAATTCTATTCTATTCTCTATTCTATTCCATGCCATTCCATTCTATTCTATATTCTTTTCTTTTCTATTCAATTCAATCCAATTCTCTATTCTATTCCATTCCATTCCATTCTATATTCTATTCTATTCTATTCTATTCTATTCTATATTCTATTCTTTTCTATTCAGTTCTATTCTCTATTCTATTCCATTCCATTCCATTCTATATTCTATTCTATTCTATTCTATTCTATTCTATTTTCTATTCTTTTCTATTCAATTTTATTCTATTCTCTATTCTATTCCATTGCATTCCATTCTATTCTATTCTATTCTATTCTATTCTATATTCTCTTCTTTTCTATTCAATTCTATTCTCTATTCTATTCCATTCCATTCCATTCTATTCTATTCTATTCTATATTCTTTTCTACTCAATTCTATTCTATTCTCTATTCTATTCCATTGCATTGCATTCCATTCTATTATATTCTCTTCTCTTCTCCTCTCTTCTATTCTATTCTATTCTATTCTATATTCTCTTCTTTTCTTTTCTATTCAATTCTATTATCTATTCTATTCTCTATTCTATTCACTATTCTATTCTCTATTCTATTCCATTCTTCCATTCTATTCTATTCTATATTCTCTTCTTTTTTATTCTCTTCTCTTCTCTTCTCTTCTCTATTCTATTCCATTCCATTCCATTCCATTCCATTCTATATTCTCTTCTCTTCTCTTCTCTTCTCTTCTCTTCTCTATTCCATTCCATTCCATTCTATTCTATATTCTTTTCTTTTCTATTCTATTCTATTTCCTAACAGTGGGGACAATTAACCAGTGGAACAGTTTGCCACTAGAGGTTGGGAATGCTCCAACCCTGGAGGTTTTTAAGAAGAGATTGGACAAATGGTATAGGACAGTGATGGCAAACCCTTTTTCCCCTCGGGTGCCAAAAGTGCGTGGGTGTGCCCACACCCATAATTAAATGCCCACCCCATGTTGTGCATTCTTGGAATCTGGGGAGGGCGAAAACGGCCTCCCGCCCCCAGGCCCTCCAGAGGCAGGAAACAGCACGTTTCCCGACTTCCGCTGGGCCCATTTTTCGCCCTCAGGAGACTTTCTTAGAGCTTGGGGAGGGCAGAAACGGCCCCTCCCGCCCCACCGGAGGCCCTCTGGAGCACAGAAACAGCCCGTTTCCCGACTTCAGGTGGAGCTGGGAAGTTCCTTGTGTCGCCTGCAGAAGGCTTTTCCGACTTCCGGATAAAAAATGGCCCAACGGGCCTATTGGAAGTCGGGAAACGGACCATTTCCAGCCTCTAGAGGGCCTCCGGGGGGAGAGGAAACGGCCTCCTCACACTGGTTCCACCACAAAACCGCGTTCGACTAAAGGGCGCTCGACGAAACCGCGTAGCTGATGTCATCACAGGGCGACAACAGCGCGGAGACAGAAGCACGCTGTAAACGCTAAACCTAAAATTAACCCCTAAACCTAACCCCCCTAAACCTAAACCTAACACTAAACCTAACCTTTAACCTAACCCTAACCCTAACCCTAACCCTAACCCTTAACCTAACCCTTAACCTAACCCTAAAGCTAACCCTAAACCTAACCCTTACCTTAACTTGAATTGGCTTGCTTTCAAAGCGCCATTTAAAGCGCCCTTCTTTCTCCGCGCTCGCTGTTGTCGCCCTGTTGATGACGTCAGCGACGCGGTTTAATCGGGCGTGCTTTAGTTGAGCGCGGTTTTGTCGTGCCACGCCTCACACCCTCCGGAAGGCCAGAAGGTGCGTGCATGCGCGAGCCGCCGCAACGCTCCAGCGGCTTGGCAATGCGTCGCGCAGGTGCCGTGCGCTCCTTGTGTGGGCACGGAAGCGCCAAAGAGCTCAAATACAGGTAAGGAGCACCTGCAACCCACCACTGGTATAGAGTCTCCTGCTCAAGCAGTGGGTTGGACTAGAAGACCTCTGAGGTCCCTTCCAACTCTACTATTCTATGTTTTCTCCTGCAGGACACCATGGCTATCAAGAGACAGAAGAACTGCCGCAGGATCCGGCCCGCTTCTGCCTTCATTAGTGAGTGCAACCACGATTTTTCTAGCTGCTGTTCTTAAATCCATAGAGGCAGTCCTCGAGTTACAACCATTCATGTAGCGATCAAAGTTACAACTGGACGATTTTTCGCACTCATGACCATTGCAGCGTTCCCCTTGGTCATGTCATCACAATTCAGACCTTTGGTAACTGGCTCATATTTATGACGGTCCAAGGTCGCAGGATTACGTGATTCCCTTGTGCGACCTTCCAACAAGTGAAGCCAATGGGGAAAACTGATCCACTTAACAACCATGTGACTCACTTATCAAATGTGGTGATTCCCTTAACAACGGTGGCAAGGAAGGCCTCAAAACGGGGGAGAAACTCACTTAACGCACGTTTCGCTTAGCGAAACACAAATTTGCCAGCTCCGTTGTGGTCGTAAGTCGAGGACTACCTGCCTGCATGCAATGAAAAAGGCGTGTCAACTTTGAAACTGGGTTTAATTTGAGCGCAAAAATCACCTGTTCGCCTACCTAAAAGTTTTCTTTTTGGGCAAAAAAATAATTGACCCGAAACCGCCAGTTGGATATTCTTTCCGTGAGATTCACGGAACGACCGTCGTAAAATCGAATCCAGTCCGGCGGTGCCTCGACGGCAACGACATGACGACGTCTCTCCATTTTTGTAGGTGGGTCGGAGCAGGAGAGCGACCTCACAGCCGCTAATATGAACTCCCCACTTGGATGGATCTCCCTGGTTGGCAACGCACCGTATTCCTATTCGCACAGCGCCTCCTTCGACGGGCTTTTCGAACTGCCCACGGAAGGGAGTCGGCTCGAACACCGGACGTGTAGCAGGCCTCGGCCACCTCGCTCGACTCGGTTCCGCTCCAGCGTACGTAGCTTTGTCCAAAAGATCGGTTTCCTTTTTCCCAGCCCCCTTTTTTTTTTAACCGATCCGTTCCTCTTCTCGTTCTTCACGAGCCGTTTCATCCCTCGCGCCGGCTTTTCGGGAATCCGGATGTTTTTCAAAGACAATTGTGGACAGTGGCAAGAAAGGTTGTAAAAGGGGACAAAAACTCGCTTCACAACGGTTTTCGCTGTGCAGCAGAAATTTGGCCCTCAACGAAATCGAGTTTGACACCACCCCTGTGTCAGGGATCTGACAGATGCCCTAATTAAATCATGAGTCTCGAGCCAAGCTTCAAAAGAAATCCAGTTATTTATTAGGAGCAGCATGTCGGCTTGTGCACAAGTGAAGCCAACTCTGACCCCACGTAATTTACGGCCCGATTATGACCCTGTTTCCCCCGCTCCCCCAGGGTGTGTCACAAATCACATTTTCCAATGGAGTACTTTCTATGGCTGTAGAGATCACGCCTCTCCAGCTGCTGCGGGTAACCGGGGAGACAGCCTTGGGAAAGATATGCCTGGAATGCGCTTCTGTTTGTGACTGCCATGCGGCTTCATCAGATTCCCATCCCCCTTGCCTATGGCAACTCGAGAGCAGGCCAGGGATGCTTTGCGAGTTGACACCCGGAGAAGAATGGGAAGAATGAACAGATCCTGGCGCTTTTCTTCTCTTTCAGAACCGAATTTTTCGTTCCCTGGAATCCCGAGAACAGGAGAATGGGTTGGGGCCCAGACTGGATGAAGGTCTCGAGGAGTTTTTTAATCGGAGAGTTCTGAGCAACACCATCAGGTGAGCTGAGGGAGGTTCTCCGTAGGGCAGGGTTGACGTCACACAATTAGGCAAGGAAAACCGAATGCGCGTAGGTATTAGAACAGGTGGTACCTGACTCAATAGCATGGAGGGCGAGAGGGAACTTCGATCCTAGGTAGAGGCAGATATTTCTCTCTCTGGGCACAATGAGATTATATCTGCTGAATAAAACTCCGCACTGGTGACAGGAAAGGCGTCTGGCCAGTAAACACAGCTCCATTCAATTGCACAGACTCCACCCCGCAAAGGATTATGGGGACATTAAAAGAAGATAATAATAATAAGTACAGAGTAGGTGAGACCTGGCTCAAATGCTGTAACTGTGAGAGGATTAACCCTTACCCCCCTCCTTTCTTCCTCCTTCTCCCCACTTCCACTTCCTCTTCCTCCTCCTTCCCACTTCCCCTCCTCCTCCTCCTTTCTTCTTCTTCCTCCTCCCCTCTCTTCCACTTCTTCCCCCTCCCCCATTCCACTTTCTTCTCCCCTTTCTACTTCCTCCGCCTCCTCTGCCTCCTCCTTCTCCCCTCCCCTCATTGGATACAACAAATGACAGCGGGAAAATAGAATGCAAACCGGGACTCTTTCTGCCGAGAATAACCAAGGGGAAATATAGAAAGAAAATTAAATACATACTAATACTGGACATCTTCCGACTACAGCTAGAATAGCGTTTGCCCGACGTTGGAAACGAAGTAATATTCCCCCAGAGGAATTAGAGGAATGAGAGCCGAGGTGGCGCAGTGGTTAAATGCAGCACTGCAGGCTACTTCAGCTGACTGCAGTTCTGCAGTTCGGCGGTTCAAATCTCACCGGCTCAGGGTTGACTCAGCCTTCCATCCTTCCGAGGTGGGTAAAATGAGGACCCGGATTGTTGGGGGCAATATGCTGACTCGGTAAACCGCTTAGAGAGGGCTGAAAGCCCTATGAAGCGGTATATAAGTCTAACTGCTATTGCTATTGCTATTGCTAGTGATTCAGAAAATGTTGGATGGTGCAGAAATGGACAAGTTAACGCTAAAGGACAAAGATGAGCCTGAATATTATGAAATTTGGGACAAATTATCCCTGAAATTAAAAGATAAAGAAGAGTCGGAATATTATGAAATTTGGAACAATTGGTACAAATGGCTGCAAAACAGGAACAAAATTAATTAAGCCAAAAAACAATATATATAAATATATAGAGAACTGTGTATAAAGGTGTGTAAATATAGAAGCGAAATATTATATACACGTACAGGTATGACGACATAACAATGTGGATGTAACGACTGTAAGGTGTTGTAGAAGGGAAAAAATAATTTTTAAAAAATCTGTCAAAAAAAAGAAAAGAAATTTGGTACAAATGGTTGCAAAACAGGAATAAAATTAATTCCGCCGAGAAACAATAGAGAAATGTATAGAACTGTAGATCAATGTATATAAATATAGAAGTGAAATAAGATTGATACGACATTGAAGTGATGATTGTAAGATGTTATGGAAGGAAAAAAGAATAAAAATCGGCTATAATAATAAGAAGAATAAGAATAAGAATTTGTGCGCAAGAACAAGCTATCCGCACAAATGCCATTAAGGCCAAAATCGAAAAATCCTCTGATGATGCCAAATGCAGACTTTGCAAAGAAGCTGATGAAACTGTTGATCACATACTCAGCTGCTGTAAAAAAATCGTACAGACTGATTATAAATTGCGGCACAATTCAGTAGCACAAATGATCCATTGGAATTTGTGCAAAAATTATAATATTAAAACAGCAACAAACTGGTGGGAACATCAGCCTGAAAAAGTCACCGAAAATCAGATGGTCAAGATCTTGTGGGATTTCCGTATACAAACGGACAAAATACTGGCGCATAATACACCAGACATCACACTGGTTGAGAAAAATAAGGTCACAATCATAGACATCGCAATACCAGGTGATAGCAGGGTCGACGAGAAGGAACATGAAAAAATAGCAAAATACCAGGACTTAAAAATCGAAATTCAACGACTATGGCACAAACCAGCAGTGGTAATTCCAGTGGTAATTGGCACACTGGGTGCTATTCCAAAAGCACTGGAATTACATTTAAAACAGTTAAAAATTGACAAAATCACCATCAGTCAAATGCAAAAAGCCGCACTGCTTGGATCTACACGCATATTACGAAAATACGTTACGACGTCCTAGGCCCCTGGGTGGGGCCCGACTAGTAACCAATGCCAAATCCGGCGAAACAACTGGCCGCTGTGATACAATTGTATAATAATAATAATAATAAGGACCCTGGCGAGAAAGGTTGTAAGACAGGGGCACAAATTCACTGAACCCCTGTCTTGCTTAGCGATAGAAATGTCGGGCTCCGTGGTCACCGTAGGTCAGGGACCGTCTATACCAGTGGTGGGTTCCTGTCCGGTTTACTACTGCTTCGCACAAAAATTTACCGGTCCCAGCGACCCATGCCGGAAAACCACAACTGTTTTGGCTGAACCAGTCCGAACCGGTGGGAACCAACCTCTGGCCTATAGATCTTAATGTTTCTCTCCCTTCTGTCTTCCCAAACCACGTCCCGCTATCTTAGTTCCGCCGTTTCTTTCCTGCGCAGCTATCCTCGGATCTCGGAGAGCTGTGCCGTACAGCCGGGACTGTCCGATTCCCTCCCACTGCTTCAAAGGAAGAGGAAAAAGGGGCTCTTCCATTTTCGCCGATACCGCAGCATCAAGGGAGAGCGGGACCCCGACGACCTTCCCCCCAATCCTCCCCCGCCACCGCTGGGTGGGGAGGAACCGAAAGCCCTGATCTATTCCGTCGCCCAGGAGAAAGAGTGGAAATTGGACCAGGATATCGCAGGGGGTTCCATGCCCCTTCCAGGGATGGCGGTGGTGGGAGCGCCCGGAAGCGGGGTGAAAGGCCTCCCGGGCCGTTCCAAACAGGTGAGGAAATTTACTTCCGGGGGGAAAGAGCCGGGACTTGGTAGGTTACACCCAGGCAGGGGAAAAAAAACACCAAAGATATAAGTACAGAGAGTAGGAGTGTATAGTATAGTCTTTATTGTCATTGTACAAAATAAATACAATGAAATTGGTTAATGGTTCGGTGGCCTAGAGGAGGAGCCCTCACCTCACAATCAGGGGGCTGTGAATTCAATCCTAGGTAGAGGCAGATACTTTTCTCTCTCTTGGCACAAGGAGAAATCTATCTGCTGAACAAAACTCCTCATCGGCAACAGGAAGGGCATCTGGCCGGTAAACCTCGGCTCCATTCAGTTGTCCACCTACAAGGGATGCCGGGGGTCATTAAAAGAAGATAGTGATAAGTAGAGGAGGCGAGAGATAGCTCAAAAACAATAACTGGGAGAGGGATCTTGGAGTCTAGTGGACAAGCATTTAAATAGGAGCCAGCTGTGTGCAGCAGCTGCCAAAAAAGCCAACACAGTTCTAGGCTGCATCAACAGAGGGATAGAATCAAGATCAGGTGAAGGGTTAATACCACTTTATAATGCTTTGGTAAGGCCACACTTGGAATACGGCATTCAGTTTTGGTCTCCACGATGTAGAAAAGATGTGGAGACTCTAGAAAGAGTGCAGAGAAGAGCAACAAAGAGGATCAGGGGACTGGAGACTAAAACATAGGAAGAACGGTTGCAGGAACTGGGTATGGCTAGTTTAATGAAAAGAAGGACTAGGGGAGACATGATAGCAGTCTTCCAATATCTTAGGGGTTGCCACAAAGAAGAGGGAGTCAAACTATTCTCCAAGGCACCTGAGGGTAGAACAAGGAGCAATGGGTGGAAACTAATCAAGGAGAGAAGCAACTTAGAAGTAAGGAGAAATTTCCTGACAGTTAGAACAATTAACCAGTGGAACAGAAGTTGCCTCCAGAAGTTGTGAATGCCCCAACACTGGAAGTCTTTAAGAAGAAGTTGGATAGCCATTTGTCTGAAGCGGTGTAGGGTTTCCTGCCTAGGCAGGGGGTTGGACTAGAAGATCTCCAAGGTCCCTTCCAACTCTGCTATTCTATTCTATTCTATTCTGAATTCTATTCTATTCTATTCTATTCTGAATTCTATTCTATTTTATTCTATTCTATTCTGAATTCTATTCTATTCTGAATTCTATTCCATTCCATTGCATTCTATTCTATTCTATTCTATTCTAAATTCTTTTCCATTCTATTCTATTCTGAATTCTTTTCCGTTCCATTGCATTCTATTTTATTCTATTCTGAATTCTATTCTATTCCATTCCATTGCATTCTATTCTATTCTATTCTATTCTGAATTCTTTTCCATTCCATTGCATTCTATTCTATTCTCTTCTATTCTGAATTCTATTCCATTCCATTCTATTCTATTCTATTCTGAATTCTATTCCACTCCATTGCATTCTATTTTATTCTATTCTGAATTCTATTCTATTCCATTCCATTGCATTCTATTCTGTTCTATTCTATTCTGAATTCTTTTCCATTCCATTGCATTCTATTCTCTTCTCTTCTATTCTGAATTCTATTCCATTCCATTCTATTCTATTCTATTCTGAATTCTATTCCATTCCATTCTATTTATTCTATTCTGAATTCTATTCTATTCCATTCCATTGCATTCTATTCTGTTCTATTCTATTCTGAATTCTATTCTATTCTATTCTGAATTCTATTCTGAATTCTATTCTATACCAAAGGTACAGATAGGTAATGATAAATCCAGAGTTGGTGAAACCTGGCTCACAAACAGGAATTGCGAGAGAGAGACCTTGGCGTCCTAGTGGATCCCGTTGCAGCCACCACACTAAAAAAAAGATGTTGGGATTTTGGGAAAAGTGCAAAGAAGAGCAACTAAGATCATTAAAGGCCTGGAGACTAAAACATATGAAAAATGGTTGTGGGATTTGGTTTTAGCCAGTCTAGATAAAAGAAGAATTATTATGGGTGAAATGATAGCAGTCTTCCAGTATTTGAGGGCCTGCCACAAAGAGGAATGGGTCAATTTATTTTCCAAAGCACCAGAAGTCAGGACAAGAAGCAATGGATGGAAACTAATCAAGGAGAAAAAGCCACTTTGGAATTAAGGGGCAACTTCCTAACAGTGAGGACAATTAACCCGTGGAACAGCTTGCCACTAGAAGTTGTAGTGGCTCCATCCCTGGAGGTTTTTAAGAAAAAGACTGGACAGCCATCGGTCTGAATTAGTATAGGGTTGCCTGCTAGAGCAGAGGGTTGGGCTAGAAGACCTCCAAGGTCCCTTCCAGCTCTATTCTGATTTATTATACACTAAGGCAATTTCCTTTCCTTCCGAAAAAAAGATTTCCACTCCTGATTCAGAGAGGGCACCGACGGACGGGCGGAGGACCGAGTTGCTACAGCCATCGCGCGTTCAAGGAGTAGCGCTGCCAGGCATGGAACGGGCTAAAGGTTGGAGTTTGGATGCTAAACTCGAGGTAACTGTCCGTCATGGGAACAAGGGCTGATTGTGGGAAAGGGGGAACACGCAAGGTCATTGGTTTAAGCGGAAAAAAATCACGTAATGGTGAGGCCGCAGCTACCAGAAAGGCCAATGGCTAGGCTGCGCTAACAGAGCGATCGTGTTGTGGCCTGATAGCAACCAGTAGATTGGGGCAGCCGATTTGGACAGTGAGGAGGTTGGGGAGGAAGATGGACCAGTCCTGGAGTCTGGGGAAGGCTCTGATGAGGGCTCTGTGTCGGAGGCAGAGAGGGGACCAGGGCCGTCTGACAGTTATTAGCTGCCTTCAGAATCAGACATCAGTGAGGCAGAAGAACAGCTGGAGCCTGTTCCCAGTGTGTGCAGAGCTGCCAGACGAAGGGAACAGCTAAGGAACAGGGGTCGACTTGGGGAGTAAGGCCGCAGGTGGACAATGAATGGCCCCTCCCAGAGGAAATAAAAGAGGAGCGCCAGGGGAGTGGAGTTTGCAGGAGGCAATTAGTTCCCTTCATTGGTTCGGGACTCTCCGAGACTCCTTGCTGAGTTTTGAGGATCTCGACCTGGCAGCTCTCCAAGCCAGATGAGGTCTGTGACCGTAAATCCTTCCTCGAAAGACTTTGCTGGATGGGAAGGAGCAGAATTCACAGTCAATTAATAAAAGGGGGTTTTGTTGGGACAAGGAGTTTGCTTCCTGCTCTCGGGAAGCCTCAGTCAGAACAGATAGAATCAAGATCACATGAAGTGTTAATATGGCTTTATAATGCCTTGGCTTTTTGTGCCGAGAGAGAGAGAGAGAAGAGAGAGGGAGGGAGGGAGGGGGGAGACCATTTTTGGCCTAGTAGGCCTCCCTGGAGCCTCCTGAGACCAAAAATGGGCCAGGGGGGCAGCGGCGTTGCACCCTCCTGTCCCATGCCCCATTTTGGGCCTAGTAAGACTCCCTATAGCCTCCTGAGACCAAAAGCGGTCCGCTAGGGGGGGTGGGCCACAGGGGTGGACACCACACACCCTGAGCTCCCCCTGCCCCCATGCATGCACACATGACTCGCACCTCTACTCATGCATGCACATGCATCTCTCACATGCGCCCTGCGCATGCGCAGCAGAGACTCAAAAATCAGCTGGCCAGTGGGAAGAACGCATGCACAACGGAGCTGGGCTGGGGCGATGGCTCGCGTGCCCGCAGAGAGGGCTCTGCGTGCCACCTGCAGCACACGTGCGCCATAGGTTCGCCGTCTTGGGTCTAGGGTCTCCTGCATGAGCAGGGGGTTGGACTAGAAGACCTCCAATGTCCCTTTGGTTATTTTGTTATTCTGGCCCGTGGGACGTAACTCCTCGGCTTTCTTCCTTGGGTAGAGCGTTGAAATGGAGCAAAGGACGGGAAGTCTACGGGAGCAGCACAGGAGACGGTCTTCGGATGACACCGGTAGGAACTTTCTCAGCTCGGGTCCCCCTCCCCTTACGAATATGAGTCTGGGGGCATCGTGTGGCCAAAGGAAGCTCTTTTTGATGTACGGGTGACTTCAAGGGGTCTGCGGCTTAAAATCAGTTAAAAATTGGTTTAAAGTCAAAGAAGGAAGTGCTCTCCTGAAGGGGTTCTTTCCTAAAATTAATGTTCTATTTATTTGTCCTGCCTTTTCGACTCTAATTCAAGTGGGGAATGTACCTAATACTCTTTCCTGCGCCTGTTTTCCCCACAACAACTCTGCGAGGTGGGTTGACTTAGAGAGAGAGGGACTGGACCACCCAGTTGGCTTTCGTGCCTAAGGCAGGACTAGAACTCACTGTCTCCCGCTGATTGGCCTAACGTCATCCAGCTGGCTTCATGCCTAAGGTGGGACTAGAACTGCAATGCGCTCTACATGGGGCAGCCCTTGAAGAGTATTCGGAGACTTCAACTCATCCAGAACGCAGCCGCGCGAGCGATTGTGGGTGCACCTCGGTACACCCACGTTACACCTATCCTCCGTGAGCTGCACTGGTTACCGATCAGTCTCCGGATACGCTTCAAGGTGCTAGTCGTCACTTATAAAGCCCTTCATGGTATTGGACCTGGG
This sequence comes from Thamnophis elegans, assembly GCF_009769535.1. Taxonomy (NCBI): domain Eukaryota; kingdom Metazoa; phylum Chordata; class Lepidosauria; order Squamata; family Natricidae; genus Thamnophis; species Thamnophis elegans. The sequence continues at coordinate 141,357,776 of NC_045558.1, forward strand.
TACTTGAGAGACCGCCTGCTGCCAATTACCTCCCACAGACCCATTAGATCTCACAGGGTTGGCCTCCTCCGGGTTCCATCTACCAGCCAATGCCATCTGGCTACTACCCGGGGGAGGGCCTTCTCTGTGGCAGCTCCGGCCCTCTGGAATGAACTCCCCGCAGGGATTCGGACCCTCACCTCTCTCCAGGCCTTTCGAAAAGCCGTCAAAACCTGGCTTTGCCGGCAGGCTTGGGGGTGATGAGTTCCCTCCCCTCTCGACATGCATGGTTGTGCGACTGTTGCTTATTTTATTATCTGTATTTTGTTTTTATGTTCCCCTTTTTTCCCCTCTTTTGAATTGTTCGCCGCCCTGAGTCCTCACGGAGAAGGGCGGCATATAAATAATAAAATTCCATTCCATTCCATTCCATTCATTGTCTCCCGGTGATTGGCCTAAAGTCACCCAGCTGATTTTCATGGCTAAGGTGGGACTAGAACTCACTGTCACCTGATGATTGACCCAGCGGACTTTTATACCTAAAACAGGACTAGATTAGAACTCACTTTCTCCTGACAAGTGGCTCCAAATCACCCAGTCGCCTTCATGCCTAAGATGGAACTAGAACTCACTGTTGCCTGGTTGATTGGCTTAAAGTCACCCAGCTGATTTTCACAGCTAAGGTGGGAGTCAAACTCACTGTCGCCTGGTGATTGGCGTAAAATCACCCAGCGGACTTTTATACCTAAAACAGGACTAGACTAGAACTCACCGTCTCCTGATACCTGGCCCCAAATCACCCAGTTGGCTTCATGCCTAAGATGGAACTAGAACTCACTGTCACCTGGTGATTGGTGCAAAGTCCCCCCAGTGGGCTTTTATGCCTAAAACAGGACTAGACTAGAACTCACAGTCTCCTGATAATTGGCCCCAAATTATCCACTTGACTTCATGCCTACATTGGGATTAGAACTCCCTGTCTCCAGGTTGATTGGCCCAAAGTCACCCAGTCGGCTTTCATGCCTAAGGTAGGACTAGAATTTCTCATCTCCTGGTTTCTAGGGCAGCGTGTGATATTGATCGATATTTATTTATTTTTCTTAAATCCACACAGGGCAAAGAGGATGGAGGCCTCACCCTCCCCTGCAGAGCACCAAGCCAACCTTTGCCACCATCCGCCGGGCCGAAGCCAGCTGGGATATCGGTGGGTAGACAGACATTCCTAGAACTGCCCAATTTTGGGCCGACGTTTGAGCAAGTCTGGGCCAGAAATTACATCTAGAGGCCCAGCTAGCCTTTTTAAGAGCATTGGACTCCCAGAATTCCCCAGGCAGCAACGCTGGGAGTTGAAGTCCATTGGCCTTAAAATGGCCCCAGTTGGAAAACCCTTGTACTAGAATTAGGATAAGTTCTTCTTCGTCTTCTTTCATCTTCTTTCTTCTTCTTCTTCTTCTTCTTCTTCTTCTTCTTCTTCTTCTTCTTCTTCTTCTTCTTCTTCTTCTTCTTCTTCTTCTTCTTCTTCTTCTTCTTCTTCTCCTCCTCCTCCTCCTCCTCCTTCTCCTTATCCTTCTCCTCCTTCTACTTCTTCTTCTTTTCCTCCTCCTTTTTCCTCCTCCTCTTCTTCTCCTTCTCCTCTTTCCTCCTCCTCTTCTTCTCTTCATCCTCTTTCCTCCTCCTCTTCTTCTTCACTTCCTCCTCCTCTTCTCCTCCTCCTCCTCTTTTTCTTCTTCACTTCCTCCTTCTCTTCTTCTCCTCCTCCTCCTCCTTTTCTCCTCCTTCTCTTTTTCTTCTTCACTTCCTCCTTCTCTTCTTCCCCTCCTCCTCCTTTTCTCCTCCTCTTCCTCTTTTTCTTCTTCTCCCTCCTCCTCCTCTTCTTCTTCTCTTCCTCCTCCTCTTCTCCTCCTCCTCCTCTTTTTCTTCTCCTCCTTCCTCCTCCTCCTCCTCCTCTTTTTCTTCTCTTCCTCCTCTTCTTCTTCTCTTCCTCCTCCTCCTCTTCCTCCTCTTCTCCTCCTCTTCCTCCTTCCTACTCCTCCTCTCCTCCTCTCCTCCTCCTCCTCCTCCTCCTCCTCTTCTTATACATGTATGTATGTATGTATATTCCAGCATAACTCTGGAACGCCTTGAGCAACTTCAACCTAACTTGATACACAGATGACTTACTCTCTGGAAACAAATATTGTGGGGGTAAGACGACCCTAACACCCCTCGGGGTGTGCATGTCCATGTGTGTGTGTTCCAGCATAATTCCAGAATGCCTGGGCTGCTGAATTATATCTATAGTGTCACAGGACTTTTGACAGTGATAGGATTTTGGATTAACTTTGTTGTGCCTTAAAATGGCTTCTACTGTACAGCACAGTGGAGTTGTCATAGTAACGGCTTCGCAGGGCTCCCTCTAATACAGGATTGGGATAAATACATACCGGGGCTACGCTGAGTTATCAGTTATAGTAGGAAAAAATACCTTTTGAACCTGGTAAACGATGCAGCTATTTGTCATTTAGTAACTGTCTGAAGTTATAGCGGCACTGAAAAAAGGGATGTACTGGAAAAAGCGGCCTATGACCGTGTTTCACACTTACGACCGTTGGAGCAATCTCCGTGGTCGTGGGATTAAAATTTGGACATTTGGCAACTGACACATATTAATGACGGTGGTAGTGTCCGGGGCTTCCTGCTGACCAGCCAAGTCAACAGGGAAGCCTGATTCACTTCATAACCACGTTTCTGACTTAACCACTGCAGTGATTCACTTAACAACCGCAGCAAGAAAAATGAGACAAAAGGCACTTAACACCTGTCTTACTTTACAACAGAAGATTTGGGGCTGGCCAAAGGAGATCGCATGACCCCGGGAGCCTGCAACCGTCGTAAATATGAGTCAGTGGCCAAGCGTTGAATTGTGATTTTGTGACCAGAGGGATGCTACAAATGTTTTGAGTGCCAAAATGGTCCTAAATCCTTTTTTCAATGCCGTTGTATCTTTGAACAGCCATTAAACCAACGGTTGTAAATCAAGGACTATCTGCAGTTTGAATTACAGGTAGTCCTCTACTTAACGACCGCAACTGAGCCCAAAAATGATGTTGCAAAATGGGGGGAAAATGGTGACGCCAATCTGTGCCGTTTTACACTTTTCTCGCCGCCACGTTTCTTAAGTGAATCACTGCTGTTATTAAATGAGTAACACGGTTGCTAAGTGAATCCGGCTTCCCCGTTGACTTTGCTTGCCGGAAGGTTGCCAAAGAACGCCTGACCTCTGCCACCGTCGTAAAGACGAGTCGGTGGTCAAGCATTCCGAACGCAAATCGCCTGACCCTGCGGGTGCCGCAACGGGCGTAAGTGTGGAACACGGTCATAATCCGCTTTTTCCAGTATCGTCGTAACCTCAAATGCCCATTCAATGAATGGTCGTAAATCGAAGACTCTCTGTAGTTCGAATTCGTTGAATGAATTCTTGGTGGTTGATGGATTCTTTGTTCGTCTTCTCCCAACTCTGCAGCTGAAGAGAGCACCTCCCGGGAATGTGGGGGCAAAGACCCCCTGCGAGACCCCCCCCTCGACGAAAAGCAAATGGGGGCCGACGAGAGAGGCGTGATGGGGGGCACACCAAATTCCGAGAAGGACCGTCTGACGACACCAGCCGGTGTAAAGCAACAGGTATTTTTGAATTCAAGGGTCGGGAGTAGTAGTGGGTTGCAGCCGGTACGCCCCGGTACGGGCATACTGGAGCCTAGTCGGAGCACCGGATACCGTTCTGGTACGGTGCTCCAGAGGGTCCACCCGCCCAGCTGAACTCCTTACCTGTCTTTTAAGGCTTCCGTGCTTCCGTGCACGCGCATGGCGCCTACGGCGTCACGCGACACTCCGCGGAACAGCTGGAGCATCGCGGATGCTCACGGAGGCGCTAAGACACACGTGTGCACTGTGCACATGTACACTGCGCGCGTCCATGTGGACCCCGCCAGGCCTGTTCCAACCATACCGGTTGGAACAGGATCTGGAACCCACCAGTGGTCGGGAGGTAATTATCTTGGGGTTCCGGGGGGCGTGAAGGACCACAATTGAGACTGGAACATCTGTCGCTAAGCAAGTCGGTTTTTAAGCCAGGCATGCCCAATTTTACTACAGGTACCGTAATCCTCGCCGTACAACAGTGCATTTAATGACCATTCAAAATTCAAATCTCAATTCAATTCAGAGTTCCAAATTTGTGATAAAAATTCAGAACGCTTGGCAACTGACTCATATTTATGACGGTCGCAGTGTCCCGAGGGTATGTGTCACGTGATCCCTTTGGGCGAACCTCCGACAAGCAAAATCAACAAGGAAAGTCACGTTGACTTAACAACTGGGCTACCAACATCAACTGCGGTGATTGACTTAACAACTGTGGCGAGGATGGTCGTAAAATGGAGCGAAAGCCGCTCAACAAATGTTTTTGCTTAACAACAGAAATTTGGGGCTCAATTGTGGTCGTAGGTCAAGGACTGCCCGTACTTTTTTGCCACGGTTGTTCAATGAATCATCCCGGTAAGTGACTCGTGCAGTCGTTAAGCAAATCCAGCTTCCCTTATTGTCTTTGCCACCTCGGGAGGTCACAAATGGCAATTATGTGATCCCCAGGTGCTACGACGGTCATAAATACAAGCTCCTTTACCAAACACCCAAATTTTGAACATGTGACCACGGGGATGATGGTTGTAAGTGTGAGGAACAGGTCATAAGTTGCTTTTTTCAGTGCTGCCATCACTTTGAACAGTCACTAAATGAATGGTTTATGGCAGGCTGGGGAATTCTGGGAATTGAAGTCCTCACAAGTAGCCAAGGTTAGGAGACCTTGCTCTGGAGGTTGAAAACTACTATTCCCAGCATTCCAAGCTGGCTGGGTTTTCTGGGAATTGTAATCCAGTAATAACCGGAAGCCTTTTCTGCCAAATGGCTGAGAAATTTCTATTATTTTTCATATGTCCATATCTTCCACTTTCACTTCTCAGCAATTCAGGGATCTCTCTTCCATGCCACGTCCTCCCAAGCCAGTTGCCCTCCCCAGGGGCCGGAAGACCCCCAGCCAACCCGAGAGAAGTCGCAGCAATGAAGAAGGCAGTGGAGCCGTTCTAGAAGATTCCTGCACCTTTCCTCCCGTCGCTCAACCCCGGCGTAGACCCAAGGAGCAGGAAAACGAAGGTGAAGAGACACTGAGGTCTTAAGACAAAATCTCGATTGATATGAAGAGCCGAGGTGGCGCAGTGGTTAGGGTGCAGTACTGCAGGCCACTTCAGCTGACTGCTATCTGCAGTTCAGCGGTTCTAATCTCACCGGTTCAAGGTTGACTCAGCCTTCCATCCTTCCGAGGTCGGTGAAATGAGGATCCAGACTGTGGGGCAATATGCTGACTCTGTAAACCGCTTAGAGAAGGCTGAAAGCCCTATGAAGCGGTATATAAGTCTAACTGCTATTGCTATGACTCAGATCCTGGATTAATAATAGGATTTTCTCTGTGGTACAGTTAGTCCCCGACTTATGACCACAGTTGAGCCTGAAATTTCCACTGCTAAGCGAGACCGTTGTTAAGTGAGCTGTGTGACACTTTTACAACCGTTCTCGCCACAGTTGTTAAGCGAATCACTGCGCTTGTTAGGTTAGTAACACGGTTGTTAAGTGAATTGGGCTTCCGCCATTGATTTTGCTTGCCATAAGGTCGCAAAAGACAATCATGTGACCCAGAGATACGGAATCCGTCATAAAGACAGGCCAATTGCCAAGCATTCAAATTTTGTCCTCATGAACCCAGGGACACTATAGTGATTGAAAGTGTGAAGAATTGTCATAAAGACTTTTTTTCAATGCTGTTGTAACGGTCACTAGACAAATTGTTGTAAGTTGAGGCTATCGGTATAGGAGAAAAAGATGGAGAGATACAATACTCGCAGTCCTCAACTTACGACAACAATTGAGCCCCAAATTTCTGTTGTGAAGTGTTGTGGCCCGCTGGCATCCAGCAGAGCTGGCAGCAACGTCGGACACTGAGGAGGGTTGGGGAGGAACATGGGCCAGTCCTGGGGGTTGAGGAAAGCTCAGACGAGGGCTCTGCATCGGAGGCAGAGAGGGAGTTAGACAGCAGTGAGGCAGAAGAACAGCTGGAGCCTGTTCCCAGTGTGCGCATGCGCAGAGTTGCCAGAAATCAAGAACAACTAAGAAAGCAGGATCGACTTAAGAGTAAAGCAGTGGTGGGTTGCGACCGGTATGTACCAGTGTCTGCCGGGAGCACCGGGTCCTGTTCCGGTACGGTGCTCCAGAGGGCCCAGCCCACCCGCCGACCATCCTTAGCTGTATTTGAGCTCTTTGGGGCTTCCGCACTCATGCACAGAGTGTACGGCACCTGCGCGACGCTCCACCGAGCAACTGGAGCATCACGGACGTGTTGCGGAGCGTCACGTACAATGAGTACGTGTGCGCGCGTACTGCCCATGTTCATGTGGACGCTGGGCCCCATTGCACCGTACCGGTTGCAACGGGATCTGGAACCCACCACTGGAGTAAAGCCACACCTTGGAGGTGATTGGCCCCTCCCATAAGAAACAAAAGAGGAACCAACGGGAAGTGGGCTTTTGCAGGAAACAATTCGTTCATTCAGTCCAGCGGTGGATTTCTGCCGGTTCACCCCAGATTGGGCGAACCAGTTGTGGCGGCGGCGAAAGGCTCTGCCCACCCGTCCGGACGCTTCTGCGCACGAGCAAACCAGTAATGAAATAAATTGAAACCCACCACTGATTCAGTTGTGTCAAAAGTAGGAAGTTCTGTTTATGACTATAAGAGACTCTGTGCCACATTTGCATTGCCCTGTGTTTGGAAACGAATTATCTGGCAGCGCTCCAAACGAGATAAGGTGCGTGTGGATAAACATTCCTTTGAAAGACTTTTTGCTCAGCGTTGGGGACTGTGAATGAAAGGAATTCGCAATTGTGTCAATAAAAGAGGTTTTGTCGGGACCAAGACTTTGCTTTTTGATTTCTAAGGAAGCCTGGGTCAGAACATGAAGTGAAGCATTTGTTAAGTGGATTTTGCCCCATTTTACGACCTGTCTTGCTACGCTCGTTAAGTGAATCACTGCAATTGATAAGTTAGTAACCTGGTTCTTAAGTGAATCTGGCTTCCCCATGGACTTTGCTTGCGAGAAGGTCCCATAAGAGGATCACATGACTCCAGGACACTGCAGCCGTCATAAATATGAGTCAGTTGCCAAGTATCTTAATTTTGATCACATGATCATGGGAATGCTGCAAAGAACATAACTGTGAAAAATAGGGTTCACCGACAAATGCGCGCGCGACAAATGCGCACCGACAAAACCGCCGTGACAAAACGGCAATGTTGAAAGCACGCCCACTAAAGCGTGTCGACAAATGCGCGCTGACAAAAACAACGTGAAAACAACGGTAACAACGGTAACGGTAACGGTAACAACCCGAACCCTAAACCTAACCCTAACCCTAACCCTAACCCTAACCCTAACCCTAACCCTAACCCTAACCCTAATCCTAACCTAAAAACCCTAATCGCGCTTTTGTGGGCGCGGTGTTGTCGACGCGCTTTAGTGGGTGTGCTTTCAACGTCGCCGTTTTGTTGGCGCGCATTTGTCAGGCGCGCATTTGTCAGATCATGAAAAATAGTAATAAGTCACATTTTTCAGGGCCATTGTAACTTTGAATGGTTACTAAACAAACTGTTATAAGTCGAGAATTACCTGTATTCTTTATTAAACACTTACTTAAACCTTTCCAGCAGGAGACAGCAAAGAGCAACCCGGGAAAAATTATGAATGCTCTGCTGCCCTCTAGTGGCCCCCAGAATTATTATTTTTCTTTTTGTAAGATCCCAGAGAGGGTCACCTTAACCAACAAGTTCTCTCTGGGGCTCAGGACTCTCTGATGCTCCTCTTTCCATTCCAGGGGAACCCGAGCCGGGACGGAAGACGGCGCCTCTCAAACCAAAGAGAACACGGCGGGCACAGTCCTGCGACAAGCTGGAGTCCGATCGGGGACGGAACCCGGGATCTGGAGGTAAGACAGAGCTGGTATTCCCACGCTCGTGGGATCCAGAAGGGGGGGGAGGTTGGAGCGAGGAGCAGCGAAGCTGTAGGGAAGGACTGACAGAAAACTGGGGGTGGAGTCAAAAGAGGAATCAGCCTAGAATCTCTACGTAGCCGCAAATGAACTAAGTCGAACTTCTTTCAATTTTCGTGGTTAGTTGGGAAGATTCCCGCGCATAGGCTTTCAGCAATAGAGCAGTTAAATTGAACCCTCGTATGTGACAAAATGTTTTTGCAGGAAATAAACAAACTGGGTTGAACTGGGATAGGCGGTACAGATTTGCTGGTGAATCCTCTTGTTTGTACAGGTAGTCCTCGACTCACAACCATTCATTTAGTGACCGTTCGATGTTACAACAGTGTCAGTGGTGGGTTCCGCTCCCCGGCACTATTGGTACGCCGCGCACAGGGCTGGCCGTCCCAGTTGTGCACAAACGCTGTGCAGGCATACAGACGCCGCCACCCCTGCGACACCCAGCTGCTCGGTGGAGGTCGCGCAGGTGCCGCATGCTGTGTGCGCGTGCGCAATTGGCCAATCGCATTATAAACAGGTATGGAACGCGGACGGACTGGTGGGCCAAACAAGCCACCGTACCGGTACGTTGACTGCTGCTCCCGGCTACTACTGGTACAGCCGTACCGGTCCGTACCGGCTGGAACCCACCACTGAACAGCCCTGGAAAAAAAGGGACTGATGACTTCTGTTCACACTTATGACGGTTGCAGCATCCCCAAGGTCCCATGATCAAAATCCAGCCGCTCGGCCACTGGCCTATATTTACAACGGTTGGTGTGCTCCGGCGGTTATTTGATCCCCTTTTGTGACTTTCTGACAAAGAAATTCGGTGGGGAACCCAGATTCGCTGAATAACCAAGTTGCTAACTTAATCAACTGTTAAGTTGATTCACTTAACAACCGGGCTAAGAAAGGTCGTCCCTGGAGCAAAATTCACTTCACGGTCTCGCTTCATGATGAGAAATTTGGAGCTCCGTTGTGGTCGTATGTCGAGGACTGCCTGTGCGCCTGCTGTATGTATACTGCGAATATTTGTGAATCTTTGCGAAACTTTGCAAAATTTCGTAAAAACTTTGTGTAACTTATTCCTCGGGAAGTCGGAAAGACGAGGCTCACCAGGGAAGCCACCGGCTCACGCGGGGAATCCCACAGCGATTGAAGAGGCGAGCTTTCGGTGTCGTGACCCTCCCCTCGAACCCCGGTTCCCCTCCCCCTGGCTAATTCCATCTCTCTCTCCCTGTCTCCCCCACCTCAATTTCCCACCCAGGTGCCAGTGACTTCCCCCTGCCTGACCCACCTCCTCCTCCCCCTCTACTCGACCCGCCCGGCTGGAAATCTCGCCCCGCTCTTCCTCCTCCTCCTCCTTCTCATCTCTTTTCAGCAGACCGGCATGGAGGTATGTATGGATGACCTTCGGGGAGAAACCCCCCCCCCCCAGGGTTTGGAGGGGGGCATCGCTCCAATATTTCTCTCCTTTGATCGTGTTTTCTTTCCCGCAGGAAGTCCCCGAACTGGGGCAGAGTGACGGAGAGACCCCCTTCCTGGAGGGGATATCGAGTCGAATCTCTGAAAACTTCCCACTGTCTGGCCGGAAGATCGAGGGGGAGGGGCAAACCATGGAGAGGGTCTCCTCCAAGCTGCTCCCCCTACCCCAAAAAGAGGTTCCAAAAAGTTCCTAGTGGAATTCTTTCATTCGTTCCTTCCTTCCATTTGTGCCTCTTCTCTGACTTTTGGTCAAAAGCCCACCCCTCTCATGCCTGGGGTGGGGTGGGGATTCTCGTCCCACCCCACCCTCCCAGATTTGTTTTTAACCAGGGTGGTGAGAAAAACAACAAAGCCACAAAATATTCTCCTTTCCACCTGTCCCCGTAAGGGGGGGGAGCCCCCCTTCTCTTAGTCCGTCCCTTCCCCGAATCTCTTCCTTTCCTCTGGATCCCGATTTCCTTCCCCTCCCCATCCTGTGTCCCCCCTCCCCATCCTGGTGGTCCTGGGTTTCAAACCTGCCCCCCTCCCCCTCATCCCCGCCTGCCCAACATCCTTCTTCCCTCCACCGTTTATTTTCAGCTTGTATAAAAGAAAAGAGAACCGTAATAAATTATATATGGACGCTTAAAAATATATATATTGAGTCTCAGGCTGTTTTCTCCTAGGAAAATTCTACCTTCCCCCCTGGGGGCGATTCCCACCTATCTCAGGGGTTGTTGAACGATACAGATAGGCCTCAACTTACAACCATTTCTTTAAGGGACTGTTCGAAGTTACAACAGCTCTGAAAAAAGTGACGACCATTTTTCGCACTTAACCAACGTCTTTTAACGACCCGATAATCCCTTGTGAGGTGGAGTCTGGGCGACTGAATGGAGCTAGCAGAGTATTTAGTGGCCAGATGCCTTTCCCTGTTGCCAATGTGGAGTTTTGTTCAGCAGATATATTCTCGTTGTGCCTGGAGAGAGAAATATCTGTCTCTATCTCCTAGGATCGAACTCACAGCCTCGATTGTGAGGTGAGAACTCCACCTTTATGCCACTGAAACACTCTGTTTTTCGTGCTTAATGACCATTGTAAAATCCCTTTAGTCACGTGATCAAAATCCAGCCAGCAACTGACTCATATTTATGACGGTTTCAGTGTTCCTGGGTCACGGGATTCCCCTTTTTTGGGACCTTCTAAGGGAAGCCAGATTCACTTAACAACCGTGTGCCTGACTTAACCACGGTGGTGATTCACTTAAGCGCTGTGGCCAGAAAAGGTTGAAAGAGGGAAGTGGGGGGAGGGAGAGAAAGGGAAGGGACAAAGGAAGAAAAGATGGGGAGGGAATGAAAGAAGGAAGGAAGGGAAAGGAAAGAAAATGGAGCAAGGGAGGGGAGGAAGAAAGGAGGGAAAGAAGGAAAAGAAAGGGAAAAAAGGAGGGAAGGAACGGAAAGAAGAAAAACGGAAGAAAATAGAGTGAGGGAGGGAAGGAGGGAAAGAAGGAAAATGGGAAGAAAATGGAGGGAAGGAAGGAAGGGAAAGAAGAAAAAGAAAGGAAAGAAAATGGGGAGAGGGAGGGGAGGAAGAAAGGAGGGAAAGAAGGAAAATAAAGGGAAGAAAAGGAAGGGAAGGAAGTAAGGAACGGAAAGAAGAAAAACGCAAGAAAATGGAGTGAGGAAGGGAAGGGGGGAAAGAAGGAAAAAGGGAAGAAAATGGAGGGAAGGAAGGAAGGGAAAGAAGAAAAAGAAAGGGAAGAAAATGGGGAGAGGGAGGGGAGGAAGAAAGGAGGGAAAGAAGGAAAAGGAAGAAAATGGAGGGAAGGAAGGAAGGGAAAGCGGAAAAAGAAAGGGAAGAAAATGGAAGGAAGGAAGGAAGAGAAAGAGGAAAAAGAAAGGGAAGAAAATGTGGGAAGGAAGGAAGAGAAAGAGGAAAAAGAAAGAGAAGAAAATGGAGGGAAGGAAGGAAGGAACTCTGGCAAGAAAAGTCATAAAATGGGGCAAAAGTGGGTTTCATATTTTGTTACCATCAGGTTGCCCGCACGCGCCCTGCTCACTTCCCCTTCCGCGCATGTGCCCGGCTTCCGGGCATGCGCTTTGCTTGCGCACGGGACTTCCACACATGCGCCTGGCCTCAAAAAACATGCCTAAATAGGACGGCATAGAGCCGGGGCAGGTGGGCAGGCCCACCCGTGATTTCTGCCACCGGTCCGGGCGAACCGATCCGAACCATCTGGATCTCAACCTCTGGACAAAACTCCCGACTCTGTGACCGGAAGGGAAGGGAGAGGTGGATCTGTGATATTTCGAATCAGCCAGCAGATGGCAGCAGTGGTGCTGCAGAAAGATCTGGCTGAGAACCTCAAGTGAAGAATTGATTCTGCCTTTTTCCATTCTTGTTTTCTTTTCTTTAAAATCTCTGCTTTCCAGCAACTTCACTTCCTTCCTTCCTTGCTTGCTTGCTTCCCCCCTCCTTCCCCTCTCCCTCCCTTTCATTTTCTTCCCTTTTCCTTCTTCCTTTCCTCCCTCCCTTCTTTCCTTCCTTCCTTTCCTCCCTCCTTTCCTCTCATTTTCTTTCCTTTTCCTTCTTTCTCTCCTCCCTTCCCTTTTCTTTTTTTCTTTCCTCCCTTCTTTCCCTCCCTCCTTCCCTTCCTTCTTTTCTTCCTTCCCTCCTGCTTTCCCTCTAATTTTCTTTCCTTTTCCTACTTTCTCTCCTCCCTCCCTTCCCTCCCTCCCTTTCCTTTTCCTTCTTTCTTCCCTCCCTCCCTTCTTTCCTTCCCTCCCTCCTTCCCTCCCATTTTCTTCCCCTTTCCTTTTTCTCTCCCTCCCTTTTTCCTTCCCTCCCATCTCCTTCTTTCCTCCTCCACACACCCATCTCCTTCCTCCCTTCTTTCCTTCCTCCCTTCCTTTCTCCCCTCCCTCCTTCCCTCTCAGTTTCTTCCCTTTTCCTTCCTTCTCTCCTCCCTCCCTCCCTTCTTTCCTTCCTTCCTTTCCTCCCTCCTTTCCTCCCATTTTCTTCCCTTTTCCTTCTTTCTCTCCCCCTCCCTCCCTCCCCTTTTCTTTTTTTCTTTCCTTCCCTCCTTCCCTCCCTCCTTCCCTTCCTTCTTTTTTCCTTCCCCCCTCCTTCCCTCCCTCCCTCACTTTCCTTTTCCTTCTTTCTTCCCTCCCTACCTTCCTTCGCTCCCTCCTTCCCCTCCTTCTTTCCTTCCCTCCCTCATTTTCTTCCCCTTTCCTTCTTTCTCTCCTCCCTCCCTTTTTTCCTTCCCTCCCATCTCCTTCTTTCCTCCTCCATACACCCATCTGCCTCCTCCCTTCTTTCTTTCCTTCCTTCCTTCCTTTCTCCCCTTCCTCCTTCCCTCTCATTTTCTTCCTTTCCTTCTTTCCCTCCTCCCTCCTTCCCTCCATTCTTTCTTTCCTCCCCTCCCATCTCCTTCTTTCCTCCTCTGTACACCTATCTCCTTCCTCCCTTCTTTCCTTCCTTCCTTCCTTCCTCCCCTCCCCCCTTCCCTCTCATATTCTTCCCCTTTTCTTCTTTCTCTTCTCCTTTCTTTCTTTCTTTCTTTCCTTCCCTCCCATCTCCTTCTTTCCTCCTCCGTACACCCATCTCCTTCCTCCCTTCCTCCCTTCCTCCCTTCCTTCCTTCCTTCCTCCCCTCCCCCCTTCCCTCTCATATTCTTCCCCTTTTCTTCTTTCTCTTCTCCTTTCTTTCTTTCCTTCCTTCCCTCCCATCTCCTTCTTTCCCCCTCCCTACACCCATCTTCCTCCCTCCCTTCTCTCCTTCTTTCTCCATCTTTTCTTCCTTCCTTCCCTATCCCTCTCCTGGCTTCCTTCGACCTTTTCTGGCCACAGCTGTGAAGCGAACGTCCACAGTGGTTAAGTTAGGAACATGGTTGTTAAGTGAATCACTGTACTTGTCAGGTTAGGAAAACGGTTGTTGAGTGAATCCAGCTACCCCATGGATTTTGCTCGTTGGAAGGTCGCCAAAGGGGAATTGCGTCACCCCGGGACATTGCAACCGTCATAAATGTGAGTCAGTTCCCAAGCGCCTGAATTTTGACCACGTGACCGAGGGAGGCTGCAACGGTCGTAAGTGTGAAAATCAGCCCTGCGTCACTTTTTACAGTGCCGTTGTTAACGTCGAGCGGTCGCTAAATGAGCTGTCGTGAGCCTGTATTGATTCGTGGCTTGTTGGTACACGTTGGTCGCAACGGATGAAATAAAGTTGGGGGGAGAAACTCCAAACGTTCGCCATCCCGAGCGGAGGTGATGGAGAGCTGCCGTTCCTTGCCGGGGAGGGAAGAGCCCTCTGCACGTGCTCAGAAACACTCTCGCCTGAGTCCTGGCGGAAAACCTGACTGAGCTTCCGTCGTCGAAAAGATTCGCTCGGACGAAAGCTTTCTGGAAGATTCTTCCCTTCCCCTCCCGTCCAGAAATGGGGCCGGATGGAGAAGCGGAAATCCTCCACCCCCAAGCCCAGCAGCCACTGCCAAACACCCCCCCTCCTCCCTCCAGGCCCTGCGTTCGATTCCTCCCACTCCTCTGGCAGAGGGCGAAGCTGGGAGTTAAAGATCCGCTAGGAAGGCCATAATTTGAACGGCGGGAGACGATCCGCCCTCGTCAAAGAGGCCTCGGCAGCTGTTCGGCGTGAAATGGCAGGTCGGGGCCCCATGTGGTGCGCACCAGTGGGATGCCAGCCTGCGCAGAGGCAGCTGTCCCACGCCCACGCCAGGCCCCTCACGGACGCCCTGAGCAGAAGCCAGAGGGGGGGGGGGAATGCCAAGCGTTTCCTCACAAAAAAAAAATATCAGCTTTTTCCCTCTGCAGCCCTGGCTTACAGCTCCGGATGGGGTGGGAATCCAATGGATTCCCTGGTAGGTTAGGAACACGGTTCCCGGATCGCTCGGTGGGCAAGGATATGGTTCGCAGATCCCTCAGTAGGTTAGGGGTATGTGTCCCCGATCCCTCAGTCGGTTAGGAACACGATTACCAGATCCCTCAGTAGGCTAGGAGTACAATTCCCAAATCCCTAGGTGGGTTAGGAACCCAATTCCCAGATCCCTCAGTAGCTTAGTGATACGAGTCCCAGATCCCTCAGTGGGTTAGGAACACGATTCCCAGATCCCTCAGTAGATTAGTGATACAAGTCCCAGATCCCTCAGTGGGTTAGGAACACGATTCCCAGATCCCTCAGTAGATTAGGGGTACAAGTCCCAGATCCCTCAGTGGGTTAGGAACACGATTCCCAGATCCCTCAGTAGCTTAGTGATACGAGTCCCAGATCCCTCAGTGGGTTAGGAACACGATTCCCAGATCCCTCAGTAGATTAGTGATACAAGTCCCAGATCCCTCAGTGGGTTAGGAACACGATTCCCAGATCCCTCAGTAGATTAGTGATACAAGTCCCAGATCCCTCAGTGGGTTAGGAACACGATTCCCAGATCCCTCAGTAGATTAGGGGTACAAGTCCCAGATCCCTCAGTGGGTTAGGAACACGATTCCCAGATCCCTCAGTAGCTTAGTGATACGAGTCCCAGATCCCTCAGTGGGTTAGGAACACGATTCCCAGATCCCTCAGTAGATTAGTGATACAAGTCCCAGATCCCTCAGTGGGTTAGGAACACGATTCCCAGATCCCTCAGTAGATTAGGGGTACAAGTCCCAGATCCCTCAGTAGCTTAGTGGTACGAGTCCCAGATCCCTCAGTGGGTTAGGAACACGATTCCCAGATCCCTCAGTAGATTAGTGATACGAGTCCCAGATCCCTCAGTGGGTTAGGAACACGATTCCCAGATCCCTCAGTAGATTAGGGGTACAAGTCCCAGATCCCTCAGTGGGTTAGGAACACGATTCCCAGATCCCTCAGTAGATTAGTGATACGAGTCCCAGATCCCTCAGTGGGTTAGGAACACGATTCCCAGATCCCTCAGTAGATTAGGGGTACAAGTCCCAGATCCCTCAACTGGTTAGGAACATGATTCTCAGATCCCTCAGTAGCTTAGTGATACAAGTCCCAGATCCCACAGTCGGTTAGGAACACGATTACCAGATCCCTCAGTAGGCTAGGAGTACGATTCCCAGATTCCTCAGTAGGTCTGGAATATGATTCCCAAATCCCTAAGTGGGTTAGGAACACAATTCCCAGATCCCTCAGTAGCTTAGTGATATGATTCGCAGATCTCTCAGTGGGTTAGGAACATGCGTGACCCGTCAAAACCACGGAGGACAAAATCGCGCTTGACGAAAGCGCGCATTTGACGTCATCACAGCGCGACGAAAAAAAAAATTGAAATAAAAATAAAATTAAAGCAAGCCGATTCACATAAAGGTAAGGGTTAGGTTTAGGGTTAAGGTTAGGTTTAGAGCGTTAGGGTTACGTTTAGCGTTAGGTTAAGGGTTACGTTTAGGGTTAGATTTAGGGTTAGGTTAAGGGTTAGGTTTAGCGTTAGGTTAAGGGTTAGGTTTAGGGTTAGGTTTAGGGTTAGGTTTGGGGGGGTTAGGGTAAGGTTTTCGCTTTATTTTTACATTTTTCGATCACAGCACGGTGTTTTCGTCGCGCTGTGATGACGTCAAATGCGCGCTTTCGTCGAGTGCGATTTTGTCCTCCGCGGTTTTGTGGTGGAACCAGGAACATGATTCCCAGATCCCTTAGTAGGTCCGGGATATGATTCCCAGATCCCTCAGGAGATTAGGGACATGATTCCCAGATCCCTCAATAATTAGGAACATGATTTCCAGAATCCCTAATTGATTAAGAACACGATTCCTATCATCCTTCAATAGGCTAGGAATATAGGTAATCCTCGACTTACAACAGTTCATTTAGTGACCGTTGGCAGCTACAACAGCAATGAAAAAAGGGACTTGTGAACCTTTCTCACACCTACGACCGTGGTAGCATCCTCAGGGCCACAGGATCAAAATTCAGAGGCTTGGCAGCTGACTCCTATTTATGACGGTCGGACTGTCCCGGGATCATGTGATCCTGTTTTGCGACCGTCTGACAAGCAATGTCCATGGGGAAGCCAGATTCACTTAACAACCGTGTGACTCACTGAATTATCGCAGGCATTCGCTTAACAACTGAGGCCAGAAAGGTCGTAAAATGGGGCAAAATCACGTGTCCAGCATGGCAACATCAACGTTGCGCTCCCTTATGGCCATAATATGGAGGTTAGTAACCTTAGTGACTTCAAAATGGGTGGACTTCAACTCCCAGAATTCCCCAGCCAATATGGAGGTTAGTAACCTTAGTAACTTCAAAATGGATGGACTTCAATTCCCAGAATTCCCCAGCCAATATGGAGGTTAGTAACCTTAATGACTTCAAAATGGGTGGACTTCAACTCCCAGAATTCCCCAGCCAATATGGAGGTTAATAACCTTAGTGACTTCAAAATGGGTGGACTTCAACTCCCAGAATTCTCCAGCCAATATGGAGGTTAGTAACCTTAGTGACTTCAAAATGGGTGGATTTCAACTCCCAGAATTCCCCAGCCAATATGGAGGTTAGTAACCTTAGTGACTTCAAAATGGGTGGACTTCAACTCCCAGAATTCCCCAGCCAATATGGAGGTTAGCAACCTTAGTGACTTCAAAATGGGTGGACTTCAACTCCCAGAATTCCCCAGCCAATATGGAGGTTAGTAACCTTAGTGACTTCAAAATGGGGGGACTTCAATTCCCAGAATTCCCCCTGCCAGCTTGGGGTTAGCAATCTTAGCCATTTTAAGATGAATGGCGTTCATAGTCTGGCTGGGGCATTCTGGGAGTTGAAGTCCACAAGTCTTAAAGGTTCCCAAGTTTGGAAACCACTGGCTTAAATGGTGGAGGAAAGTATGGAATTACAGGCTTGACTTTAATTCAGTGTTTTTGTGGAGAAACCTCCTCAACTGGGGGATGCAGGAGGGGGCTGCTGGGTACCAGGGAAAGCAGCAAGGTCTGGGGGGCGTAGGTAGATGGTGGCCAAGTCTGTTGAAAGTCACTGCAGGATCTGAAGGCCCTTCAAGCTCTTGGCGCGGCAGGGAAACACGTGTGGTGTCAGGTTTCCGAAAGATGCCCTAATCGTCAGTAGCAATCCAAGTCACGAAATGCCCCCGTCATGGATCTCCCCACCAACGGAATAGCAGCCCCAAGCTGCCGAGAGCTCCAGGGCTGACATGCTGCCCCCCTACTACAGAGACGATATCTGCAATAGAAAGATCACAGCGAATGTGCGTACAGGGATAGCCTGGTGTAGCTCCGGGGATTTCCCACCTTCATTTGGGTTGTTTACATAAAATCTCGCAAGCAGCCTATCCGCATGTACATCCTCTCGGGCCACCATTGACGCTTCTGCCAATGGATATCCCTTCCACAATACGAGACACTGAAGGCGGCCGCGCTGCAGGCGGATATCTAATTTGGCCACTACCGCATAATAGTCTTCTTTACCCACCCATAACAGGAGGGGGGACAAGGAGGAGCCCCTCTGAATAAAGACAGGTCTCTGACGCGCATGCACGGGGGGGCGGGGGTGCTCGAATTGTATTTCGGGGCCTCGCATGGTATCGCCGGGCCACGTTTTGGCTTCCAGGTTGGTGCAGGAGGCTTTCCAGGCTCAAAATAGGCCACGAGGAGGCACGTGCCCCGTTTTGGGCCTTCAAGACTCCCCGCACCAACCTGCAAGCCAAAATGGGGTGCCGGGGGTCACGCATGCATGCGTGGGAGCATGGGGGGAGGCAACATGTGCATTGCGTTATGGGCGGGCGCTTTCGGAAAGGCAACGGCAAAAAGGTTAGCCACCACTGAGCTATGTTATTCCCAGGATCCCTCCGTAAATTAGGAATAAGTTTCCTGGAATTCGCAGCGTACCGTGAATGAGGAATGAATCCCGCTTCTCCCAAAATAGAAATAACGCTGGGGGGGGAGAGAAACGTTACGACTTCCAGCCGTTCTCACATGCTGCGCATGCAATTCCCCCCCCCCCCGGGAAGAAAATTCCCACGAGAATTCGGTCCCTAAATTTTACGGGATCTGGGGATCTTGACTCTGGGGATTTAGGCGGATGCGAGAAAAGGAGGCCCGCCACCATTCGGATAAATGAGATTAAGAGAGATTAATCTCTCTTGCAAACTAGGGCGGAATATTTAATTCCCAGAAGAAACATTAAAACATGAGCCTAAATTCATCTAGAATGCCTGAAGTGTTGCTACTCCTCCGTGCAAATTTACCAATCCCGCTTTACCGTGTTTCCCCGAAAATAAGGCGGATCTTATATTAATTTTTGCTCCAAAAGATGCATTAGGGCTTCGTTCCTGTTAGTGTTGTGTTCCACCGGCGGTCTGAGGAGCTGGCAGTAGAATCGGGGAGTGAGGAGGTTGGGGAGGGACATAGGCCAGTCCTGGAGTCTGGGGAAGGCTCGGAAGAGGGCTCTGCGTCAGAGGCAGAGAGGGGGCCAGGGCCATCTGATAGTTATGTGCTGCCTCCGGAGTCTCCGGAGTCTGACATCAGCGAGGCAGAAGAACAAGGGGAGCCTGTTCCTAGTGTGTGCATGCGCAGAGCTGCCAGAAGGCAAGAACAGTTAAGACAAAAGGGGCGACTCGTGAGTAAGGCTTGGAGGTGATTGGCCCCTCCCATAAGACGTAAAGGAGGAGCAAAGGCACATGAGCCTTTGCAGGAAGCAACTTTGTTCATTGTGGTCGGTTTTAAACTCTGAAGCTCCGTTTTGATCGTGACCCGTCAAAACCGCGCTCGACTAAACCACGTCGCTGACGTCATCAACAGGGCGACAACAGCCAGCGCGGAGAAAGAAGGGCGCTTTAAATAGTGCTTTGAAAGCAAGCCAATTCAACTTAAGGTAAGGGTTAGGTTTAGGGTTAGCTTTAGGGTTAGGTTTAGGGTTAGGGTTAGGGTTAGGGTTAGGTTTAGGGTGAGGGTTAGGGTTAGGGTTAGGGTTAGGGTTAGGTTAAGGGTTAGGGTTAGGGTTAGGGTTAGGGTTAGGTTAAGGGTTAGGGTTAGGGTTAGGTTTAGGGTGAGGGTTAGGTTTAGGGTTAGCTTTAGGGTTAGGTTTAGGGTTAGGGTTAGGGTTAGGGTTAGGTTTAGGGTTAGGTTAAGGGTTAGGATTAGGTTTAAGGTTAGGTTAAGGGTTAGGGTTAGGGTTAGGGTTAGGGTTAGGGTTAGGGTTAGGGTTAGGGTTAGGGTTAGGGTTAGGGTTAGGGTTAGGGTTAGGGTTAGGGTTAGGTTAAGGGTTAGGTTTAGGGTTAGGTTTAGGATTAGGATTAGGTTTAGGGAGGTTAGGTTTTGGTTTAGGGGTTAATTTTAGGTTTAGGGTTTACAGCGTGCTTCTGTCTCCGTGCTGTTGTCGCCCTGTTGATGACGTCAGAGATGCAGTTTAGTCGGGCACGGTTTAGTCGAGCGCGGTTTTGTGGTGGAACCGTTTTGATTCTGTGCTCCATGTGGCCTTACAAAACTAATTGGCAATTAGGTCTCTGGCAGCGTTTCAAGGGAGAGAAAGGTGGGTGCTTATCAGCCTTCTCCCGAAAGACTTTGGCAGACTTCTGTCGGACTCTTTACAAACTGTTTGTGACTCATTACGGGCTGGGAATGAACATAATTCACAGCCGTTGAAATAAAAAGAGGGTTTTTGAGGGACTAAGTGTGTGCTTGTTACTGTCTCAGGAAGCCTAGGCCAGAACAGTTGGGTCTTATTTTGGGGAGGGAAATAAGGTACTAAATGTGTCTGTCTGGCTGATGACCTTAACTGGGGCTTATTTTTGGTGTAGGGCTTATATTAAGAGCCTCCTGAGAAAAAAATCACACGAGGGCTTATTTTTCCGGTTAGGTCCTATTTTCGGACCAAACTCATAAAAGATAATATGTGTAGGAAAAGTCTCTATGGCGGGGGGAACTGGACTTCCGGTCAGCTCCAGAATTGAACCGTGGTGGGGGGAGGCTTCCGGTGAACACTCTTGTGGCTCTTTTGAGTGTTTTAAGATTGCCGCCCCCTGATTTAGATCACCTGAATTAACGAAATCAATCCCGAAATTAACATACGGGCCCTGCCTTGCTCTAAGCACAGTCCTATTGCAGCTGAACACAATTGAATTGTTGTTGTTGTTTTCCATGTCAGTAAATTTAAACCTGCAGACTTCAACTCCCAGAATTCCCCAGCCAGCCATGCATGAATTCTGGGAGTTGAAGTCCGCAGATTTTAAAGTTACAAGTGGTTAAGAAACACTGTAAAATCCCAACGCTCAAAACCGGGATTGTGGTACTCGTGATTTTGGACAGGATGAAGGTATCCGTACAGGTGAATTTAAAAGCCCTTTTTGAATTATTATTTTTGGGGGGGGGGACTGGGGCAAGGTTTTGGGGCCCTGCGGGTTTTGAGGGACCCAGACTGAAAAGCATTTTTGAGGCTTTTCAATATTTCTCTAGCGTGAACCCAATGTTGGCTACAATCAGCAGGGAAATCTGGAAACCAAGACCGAAGATGCAGCTATGGATCCTAGGGGAAGTGGGGCATTAAGAAGAGGGAGGGAGGGAATGAAGGAACAGAAGAGGAAGGAAGAAGGGAAAGAATGGAAGGAAGGGAAAAGGAAGGGAGGGAAAGAGGAAAGAGGGAGAGAAGAAATAAAGGAACAGAAGAGGAAGGAAGAAGGGAAAGAATGGAAGGAAGGGAAAAGGAAGGGAGGGAAAGAGGAAAGAAGGAGAGAGGAAATAGAGGAACAGAAGAGGAAGGAAGGAACGAAGGAAAGAAGGAAGGAAGGGAGGGAAGGAAGAAGAGAAAGAAGGGAGGGAGGAAATAAAGGAAGGAAGAGAAGAGAAAGAAGGGAAGGAAGGGAAAAGGAAGGGAGGGAGTAAATAAAGCAACAGAAGAGGAAGGAAGGAAAGAAAGAAAGAAAGAAGGAAAGAAGGAAGGAAGGAACAGAATAGAAGGAAGAAGGGAAAGAAGGGAGGGAGGAAATAAAGGAACAGAAAGAGAAGGAAGGAAGAGAAGAGAAAGAAGGGAAAGAAGAGAAAAGGAAGGTGGAGAGGGAGGAAAGAAGGGAGGGAGGAAATAAAGGAACAGAAGAGGAAGGAACGAAGGAAGGAAGGAACAGAAGAGAAGAAAGAAGGGAAGGGAAAGGGAGGGAGGGAGGGAGGGAGGAAACAAGGAAGGGAGGAAATAAAGGAACAGAAGAGGAAGGAAGGAAGGAAAGAAGGAAGGAAGGAAAGAAAGAAGGAAAGAAGGAAGGAAGGAAAGAAGGAAGGAAGGAACAGAAGAGAAGAAAGAAGGGAAGGGAGGGGAAAGGAAGGGAGGGAGGAAACAAGGAAGGGAGGAAATAAAGGAACAGAAAAGGAAGGAAGGAAGGAAGGAAGGAAGGAAGAGAAGAGAAGAAAGAAGGGAAGGGAAAGGAAGGGAGGGAGGGAGGAAACAAGGAAGGGAGGAAATAAAGGAACAGAAGAGGAAGGAAGAAGATGAGGAAGGGAGAAAGGAAGGAGGAAGGAAGAAGGGAAGGAAGGAAGGAAGAAGGGAAGGAAGAAAATAAAATAAAGGAACTGAATAGAAGGAAGAAGGGACGAAAGGGGGGAAGAAGGGAGGGAGGAAATAAAGGAAGGGAAGGAAGGAACGAATGAACGAAAGATCTATTAATCTATCAATCCACCCTTCCCCTCCCTGGCAGAGTTTGGGGGTTCGGGGCATCCCGGAGACCCTGCCCGGAGACCCCCCACCCTAGCGGTCTCCTCCTCCTTGCCCTCCTCACGCTGGCATCCTCGTCCCGTGTCCCCTTCCCCATCCATCTCCCGGGCTGAAAGCATCCTTCTTGGAGTGGTACCCAATTTGGGGGAGGGTCTTCCACGGGATTGGGAAGGAAAGGGGGGGAGAGACTCTTAATCCCTCCCTCTCTCCTCCCTCCCTCCCCCTCCCCCTCCCTCCTCCCTCCCGTCCCGTGCACTGCGGAGTCTGGCGAGGAGGCGGAGCCTGGGATTGGGGGGCGGGGGCTGGAGGGGAGTAGTGGGACAGGCAGGAGACCCCAGAGAGCATCCGCGGGGCAGGCAGGAGGAGAGAGACGCGCGGAGGTGTGGGTGGTTAGGACAGCAGCTGCCTCTCCAGCGGGGGTCGCAAGCCGAGCGGCGTGCGGGGCTGGGAATTTGGGGGCGGGGGTCTCTCCCCGCTAGGCAGCGGACCTCGAGGACCCAACCGGAGCAGGAGCCAAGCCCATCATCCCCAACCCAGGTGAGTCCTGAAGGATGCTGCGGGCCGCTGCGCTCTGCCGGGGTGTGTCCCGTGGCCGGGGGATGCTCTCCGTCCGCTGCATCCTGGAAGGGGGGGGGGGGAGCGGCGGGTAGGGCTGTGGCACATGGGCTTTGTAGTCCCCGAGTTGGGAGGGGGGCTTCTCTAATGGGGCCGCCACCTTCCTTCTCCTCTTCCTCCTCCTCCTCCTCTTCCTCGCGGGGAGGGGGGCAGTTTTAGGGTGCTCAACCTCCCCCCCCCCAAATTTATGGAGACCCCCCCCAGCCCGGCTTGGGGAGGGGTCCACGCTTTTCCCGAGTTTGGCTGCATTCCCACGCGTGCCGTTGTGCGGAAGATGGGCTTTGTGGTCCCCAAGTTGGATGGGGCTCCCTCCCTCCTCCTCTTCCTCGCGGGGAGGGGGGGATCTCCCTGGGATGGGCAATTTTAGGACGCACAAATGGGGGAAATAGGCTTTGTAGTCCCTAAATTGGACCCCAGCCCCGCTTGGGGGGGGTCCACGCTTTTTCCGAGTTTGGCCGCTTTCCCACGACCGCCGTTGCGCGGAAGATGGGCTTTGTGGTCCCCAAGTTGGATGGGCTTCCCTCCCTCCCTCCTCCTCCTTTTCCTGGCGGGGAGGGGCAATTTTAGGGGGTTCAAGCCCCCCCCCTTGCACCCACCCACCCAAGACTCGGAAAAATCCCCGCTTTTCCCGAGATTGGCCGCCTTCCCACGACCGCCGTTGCGCGCTTCGGGGACTCCGGTGGCTGCGCGTAACGTTGCCACTACAGGGGCGCGCGGGGATCCCTCCTACCGGACCGGACCGGACCTTCTTTCCCTCCAGGTTTCTTTGCTGTTGGGGGTGGGTGGGTGGCAGGGATCCCAAGCCCCATGCTCCCCAGCCGGAGCCGGCAGTGGGAATTCAAAGTGTACAAGAATTCCTGCCTTCCCCTTTGGAGAGACTTTGGGGGTCCGTCCCCTGGTTTGAAGCTTGGCCAAACTCTCTCTCGCCCATCATCCTGCTCCCAGCGGGAGGACTCCCTTACCCATGTGCCTTCTCTCCCTGGGGGTTTGCACTCTTGGGTGGATGGGGGGGAGGGCACTAGCAAGCCAAGCGGCTGGGGTGGGGCTGGGGGGGAGAAATCCTTTGCCCCAACCAATCTGGTTTAATTGGGCTCAGCAAAAATAAAAAAATAGAGCCTCCTGATTCAGGAGCAGTCTATCTGCGAAGGGGCTCCGGAGGCTGTGGCAAAGCCAAAAAGAACCGTCTCTCTCCCCCCCCCCCCCAACAACCCACCCTTCCTTTGGGTTACATAGAGGGATGTTGCATAACTGTGTGTTATGCAATGGGTGGATCTTGTGTGATATATTTTTTTTAAGAGGCTCCACAACTTTGTGTTACTTGGAAAATTCCTTATTTTCCCCCATTTTGGGGGTCTCGGGCGGGAGGGGGGGATCCATCCTTTTCTTCTGGTTTTTTTGGGGGTGGGGGGTTTCCATCATTTACCCTCCATATTTTTTTCCCTTCTAGGGAGAAAGAAATAACACACACACACACACACACACACACACACACACACACACAAACAATCCTTTTCCCTTTTCACCTGCTCTGGTTATCAGATAGATTGCCTTGGCCCATGGAAGCGCCACTTGGTTACATTTGTTTGTGGTGTTGGGTGTGTATGTGTGTGTGCGAAAAAATGGGGTTTCTGCAACCCCGGGGTGTGGTTGGTTTCCGGGGACAGCCTGATCGGCTACAGCAAAAGTGTACAAGTGTGCAATTTCACTCTGCACAAGCTTGTGAGTTGCTGGGTTCGAGGGGGATGGGGTGTGTTTCCCGGACTTGTTTCCAATGCATACAACGTCACAACTTCGTGGCTATAAAAAGAGTCGAGGTTTGACCGCTGCGCCGGGTGACAACGCCCACACGATTGGTGTCCCTTCGCGCTGTTGTGTTACACGCACATTTTTTTTTAATGTATTTATTGGCAGCGATAATCAAAGGAACAAATCTTGCTTATTTATTTTTGCTTATTTTGGGGGGGGAGATTCCCATTCTGTGGGGGGTATTTTTAATGGCGACACAACACAATTTTGCGCGCGCATACACACACACACTGTCTCTCTCTTTCGGGACGTGTGTGACCGACACGTTGTGCGTGGTGTGATCTTGAGAAACTGATTGTTGATTCATTCCACTGCCTGCAATGTTCCAAATTTGTCCTCCGCTGCTTTGATTTAACATCCTGTACAGCAATTAAAGATTTGCAAGTAAAGAAGGGGAAAGGGAAAAAAAGAGAGGAGACTTTGTTAAAATAAGAGTTGCGCGGTCTGGGTGTGCATGCGCTTGTGAGCTTTGTGGAACTCTTTGTTGTGGTGAATTGACGGGAGAAAGTTGTGGTTTTTTTCCTCCACATAACAGAGAAAAATATGAAATTTAATGGCTTTCAGATACTGACAATTATTTTTATTGAGGGATTAATTATCTAGAGACGTCCATCTCAAAATGCCCGACCCCGGAGAAGCGTGTCTAACTATACAGATATGTCCTCAACTTGCAACAGTTCATTTAATGACCATTCGAAGTTACGACGGCACCGAAAATTGCAACTCACAACCGTTTTGCCACACTTAATTAGACCGTTGTGGTATCTCCATAGTCACGGGATCAAAATCCGGTCGGTTGGCAAGCGACTCGTATTTATGATGCGATCCACTTTTTGCGAACTTCTGACGAGCAAAACCAATAGGGAAGGCAGATTTGCTTAACAACCGTGAGAGTAACTTAACAACTGCAGTGGTCCACTTAACAACCGCTTTCCTAACATAACAACTGCAGGGGTTCGCTTAACAACCGCTTTCCTAACATAACAACTGCAGGGGTTCGCTTAACAACCGCTTTCCTAACTTAACAACTGCAGTGGTTCATTTAACAACCGCTTTCCTAACATGACAATTGCAGTGGTCCGCTTAACAACCACTTTCCTCTTAACAACTGCAGTGGTCTACTTAACAACCACTTTCCTAACTTAACAACTGCAGTGGTTCACTTAACAACCGCTTTCCTAACTTAACAACTGCAGTGGTCCACTTAACAACCGCTTTCCTAACTTAACAACTGCAGTGGTTCACTTAACAACCGCTTTCCTAACATGACAATTGCAGTGGTTCACTTAACAACCACTTTCCTAACTTAACAACTGCAGTGGTTCACTTAACAACCATGTTACCAACTTAACAACTGCAGTGGTCCACTTAACAACCGCTTTCCTAACTTAAAAACTGCAGTGGTTCACTTAACAACCGCTTACCTAACTTAACAACTGCAGTGGTTTACTTAACAACTGCTTTCCCAACTTAACAACTGCAGTGGTTCACTTAACAACTGAAATTTGGAGCTCAATTGCAGTCGTAAATCGAGGACTGCCTGGACTTTAAACCAGGAGCAAAACACGATAACAAAACCATATATAACAAAAATTAAAAAAAACAGCAGCTGGGGAAAAAGCAACCGATTTCAACCCTTACTATCATTTTACTACAAGTTCCCCTCACCTCCGCAGATTTTTGCGGTCAAGTTACCGAATGGGAATAAAAGACCTAACCAAGAGAATTCACAAACGTATGGAATTATTTTCCCTTCTTTTGAGAGCTGTTCAGCTGGCGGCTTATTTCTTCTTTTGGAAAAGGATTAGATTTTTTTTTTTTTGGTCAATAAGTTAATTAAAGATTTGCGCATTTGGCCAGGCCTAAAGAAGTATTTTTCCCTGAGTATTTTTCCAGATTTTCTTCCTCTGGATATTTGCAGTAGGCAAAGGGGGTGAGTCTAGATGATCTTTTGCACTAGATAAGGGATGGTTCTAGAATAGATGATCTTTTGAGCGAGGCGAGGGGGTGAGTCTAGATCAGTGGTTCCCAACAATGGGACCATTTGAATTATTTTTTTTAAATAAAAAGTTCTTTATTTTTTATTCTTTTACATCCCATTGTAAATATACATTCACATGATTGTTATTCTTCTTTACATTTATCATTCTTATACAATTGTTATTCCATTTAATAGGTTATAATATGCAATTTGGGATGCTTTATTTACCATTCCTTCCATCTGTTGTAACACCACCTTATTTTCCCTTTCTTTTCTCCCTCCCTCCCTTCTCTCTTCCTTCCTCCTCTCCTTCCCCTTCCTTCTTCCCTTCCCTTTCTCCTACTCTTACTCTTCCTCTTCCCCTTCCTACCCTCTCTCCTTCTCTTTCTCTCCCTTCCACCCTCCTCTCCTTCCCTTTTTCTTCCTTCCCTCCTCTTCCTCTCGTTCTCTCCCTTTCTCTTCTCCCTCCCTTCTCTACTTCCTTCCTCCTCTCCTTCCCCTGCCTCCTGCCCTTCCCTTTCTCCTACTCCTACACTTTGCCTTCCTACCCTCTCTCCTTCTCTTCCTCTCCCTTCCACCCTCCTCTCCTTCCCTCTTTCCTCCTTCCCTCCTCTTCCTCTCATTCTCTCCTCTCCCTTTCTCTTCTCCCTCCCTTCTCTACTTCCTTCCTCCTCTCCTTCCCCTGCCTCCTGCCCTTCCCTTTCTCCTACTCCTACACTTTGCCTTCCTACCCTCTCTTCTTCTCTTCCTCTCCCTTCCACCCTCCTCTCCTTACCTCTTTCTTCCTTCCCTCCTCTTCCTCTCGTTCTCTCCTCCTCTCTCCCTTTCTCTTCTCCCTCCCTTCTCTACTTTCTTCCTTCCTCCTCTCCTTCCCCTTCCTTCTTCCCTTCCCTTTCTCCCACTCCTACTCTTCCCCTTCCTACCCACTCTCCTTCTCTTCCTCTCCCTTCCACCCTCCTCTCCTCCCTCTTTCTTCCTTCCCTCCCTCTCGTTCCCTCCTCCTTTCTCCCTTTCTTTTTCTGTGGTTATAGGTGTTGCTTTCAAATCCCAGTTTATCTTTCCTTGGGATGGGATTTCCGCAAACCCAAATATGATTCCGTATCATTTCTTATCCCCTTGCCTTCGCTAATCTATCCTAACTATGTTTCGCCGCCCCCCCCCCTTTAATATCTCACTCTTGAATATATACGTGTGTATTTAAGACTTTCTTTTCTATTTTCCCCATTTGATTTTTAATGGGGGCAATTTGAACCTTGTTTAAACCAAGTCAATGGCCTCCGCGTGAGTAGAGTTCGCTTTTTGAGTAAAGTAAGAATTATATGTCACCGGGGAGGGGGGGGGCAGGGGAACATGATTTTAGAGATGCTTAGATGGGGCATGGTCAATCCAAGGTTGGGACCAGAGCAGTGGTGGGATTCAGCCGGTTCGCACCGGTTCGGGAGGACCGGTTGGTAACTTTCTAAGTAGTTCGGAGAACCGATTGTTGGAAGAAATCTCTTTTTGTTTTTCCCCCCTGCTTTACAGGGCTAATCCTGCAAGGAAGGCAGGAAGGAAACATTCTTTTTCTTCTTGAAAAAACTGTTTTATTTCATTTTCATTTTCCTTTTTATACAATCACTTATATACTGTGCAATTAAAAAAGCAATAAACACAACTCATCTTCTATTCCACCATGGAAAACCAACATAACACTTCGATCCTCCATACACCCTTTCTTCTCCCCCTCCAACTTTCATTTCTCCCCTCCAGCATTCCCCTCTTCTACTTCCCCTCCCCCTCAACCATTCCTTTCTCCCCTTCCCTCCATCTCACCCTCCTTACATTCCCCTCTCACTCCCTCTTAACGCTTCCCTCTTCTTTCCCTCTACTCCTCACTTCGGTGTATTTCTGCTATTCATTAGTATATTCAATTTGTATTTTACACTAAGAAAAAAGAGCAACAGTATACAAGTGCATTCTTATTGTTTTAAAAATTGAAACTATCTCTCCACCTTCCCCCCCTCCCCCCCATGAACCCCCCCTCCCTAGCCCCCTCCCGACTTCCCAGATCCCATTCCCGGCATAACTCTTTATCAAGCACAGTCTGGAGTGTATTAAAACCAAATAGATTAAGAATTAAAAGATTAAAAAGAAAGGAAAAAAGAAAGGAATTGAAAAAAAAAAAAGAAAAAAAGAGAAAAATCAATAAACTCTCTACATTAAGCTCAGCTTCCCATCATTATTAAAACTTAAGCAATGTGCATCATTCCTAATCTCAGTTAATTTATTACTTGCAGGATTTCAATAAGTTAACTGAGATTAGGAAGGAAACATTCTGGTGTTGTTTCTAGCCTCATCTTTATTGCCCTGCTTACAGAAACTGCCTCTCCGGTTGACCCTTATTACATTGTAATAGCTAAGACGAAGCGCCCATCGACCTGTGTGACCTTGAGCTGGCCACGCCCACTCAGTCACATGACCACCGAGCCCCGCCTACCCAGATGGTCATTAGGGCAGAGAACCGGTTGTTAAATTATTTGAATCCCACCACTGGACCAGAGGTGGGTCCCTACCGATTCGGACCGGTTCGTCCGAGTCGGTAGTGACGCAGCCTGCCATGCCCCGAAACCGGTTCTGACGTCGACGGCGCCATCTTGATTTTCTATTCTGCGCATGTGCAGAACAATCTTCATTGCAAAAATTTAACCCCCCCCCCCTTTTTTTTCTAATATTATGCGCATGTGCAGTCCTTTTTAGGTGCAAAATGTTTTGCGTGTCGAACCGGCACTAATGCCGGTAGACACCCAGCCCTGGTTGGGAACCGCTGGTCTGGATCCAGGATGGTGAACCTAAGACATGTGTGCCAGAGCTCTCTCTGTGGGCACGTGAACCATCGCCAGATGCTCTTCTTGTTTCTGGTGCACACACTCACATTGGCCAGCTGGTCTTCACAGGCACCAGAGCGCTGGAAAATGGCCCGAAAACAGCCCCAAAAATGGCCTGAAAAACAACCTGTAAATGGACCGAAAACAGCCTGCAGAACGGCCCAAAAACGGCCTGGAAAAGGCCTGGAAAATGGCCCCAAAAATGGCCTGAAAAACAACCAAATTGCCTGAAAAATGGCCTGGAAAAAAAGGTCTGAAAATGACCCTCAAAACAACCTAAAAATGGGTCAAAAACTGTCTGAAAATGGCCTGAAAAAATGGCCCGAAGACAGCATGAAAACAGCTTTTAAAAATGGTCCAAAAACAGCCTGAAAAAAGGTCTGAAAATGACCCTCAAAATGGCCTGAAAATGGCCCTAAATCTGTCTGAAAACGGCCTGAAAAAATGGTCCAAAAATAGCCTGAAAACAGCCTGAAAAAATGGCCCGAAAACAGCTTGAAAATGGCCTGGAAGATAGCCCGAAAAACGGCCTGAAAAAAAGGTCTGAAAATGACCCTCAAAACAACCTGAAAATGGGTTGAAAAATGTCTGAAAATGTCCGGAAAAAAATGGCCCGAAGACAGCGTGAAAACAGCTTTAAAAAATGCCCCCAAAACAGCCTGAAAATGGCCTGGAAGAAGGCCTGAAAAAAGGTCTGAAAATGGCCCTCAAAACGACCTGAAAATGGCTCGAAAACAGCCTGAAAACAGCTTTAAAAATTGGCCTGAAAAACAGCCTGAAAAAAGGTCTGAAAATGGCCCTAAAAACTGTCTGAAAACAGCCTGAAAATGACCTGAAAACAGCCTGAAAACGGCCTGAAAAACAACCTGTAAATGGCCCGAAAAACGGCCTGAAAAAAAAGTCTGAAAATGATCCTCAAAATGACCTGAAAATAGCTTGAAAACTGACTGAAAACAGCCTGAAAAATGGCCCGAAAACAGCCTGGAAACAGCTAAAAAATGGCTTGAAAACTGTCTGAAAATGGCCTCAAAAATGGCCCCAAAATAGCCTGAAAACAGCCTGAAAAAATGGCCCGAAAACAGCCTGAAAACAGCTTTAAAAATTGGCCCAAAAATCAGCCTGAAAAAAGGTCTGAAAATGACCCTCAAAATGGCCTGAAAATGGCCCAAAAATTGTCTGAAAACAGCCTGAAAAATGGCATGAAAAAACCTCTGTAAAATGGCCCCCAAACAGCCCACAAAATGGCCTGAAAACAGCCCGAAAAATGGCCCATAAAGGGCCTGAAAACTGTCAAAAAAAAAAAAAAGCCTGAAAATGGCCCCCAAAACAGCCAAAAACCAGGCATGTGCCTGCCGGCCAGCTGGCCTTCGGTTTCCGGCACGTGTTGGCGTAGTACATTCCAGTTTCGGCACTTGGTGCTGAAAAGGTTCGCCATCACTGATCTAGATGATCTTTTGCGCGAGACAAGGGGTGAGTCTAGATGATCTTTTGCGCGAGACAAGGGGTGAGTCTAGATGATCTTTTGCAGCACATAAGGAGTGAATCGAGATGACCTTTTGCACTGGGGGGGGATTAGTCTAGATGTTCTCTAAGGTACCTTTCAATCTGTGTTTTTCCCTCCCTACGTATCGGTAATTTGTTGCCGTTGTTTTTCTTTTTAAATCGGGCTAGATTCCATTGCGTATTTATTTTAAAGACCATATGAATTTGATTTTGTTAATCGTATTATTCCCGTTGAGAATCCAGGCTCCTTCTGCCCACCCGAATCCGTGCGGCTCCTTAGCAACATCTGAACTGGGTTTCGTTGCCTGAAGAGTTCCAATAAGCCACTTCCCTCCCTGCCGCCTGGAGATGGATTTTGTAATTCTCCAAAGATTGCACAGCCGGCCCTTTTAACTTGAAATGAGTTCCAGTGGAGAACGATCTCTTTAATCTGCTCCTTATGGGTGTTTTTATCGTTTTTTTCTAATCATCCTTTTTTCAAAGCTGTTAGGTGCGATTCTTCACTTGGAAAAAAAAAACCCTTTCTTTAAATTAAATTGCATTTTTGCCTTCCAGCTTATCCGACATCCAAGAACATGCTTTTTTTTTTAAAAAAAATTGTTTTTATTTGACATTTTCCAAACATTAAAATCACAATTAACATCTTTACAGCTTTCTGTTATCGGTATTTCTTTTTTTTTTCTGATTTCGGGTTTTTCATTCTATTATTTTATTCATATTCTTCTTTGTTTACTTTCTCATTCTTACCACAGGTACATCTATATACAATATTTCCATCTCTATTGCTTTCTAAATATACGCCATCTCTTTTCATTGTGTTTGTTAAAGTGTTCCTTATGCATTGATCCTTCCTAGCGTTTCGGTTGGTGAAATTCAGAGCGGGTGTGAAAATACACACAGAATGCACACCGTTTTTTGCACACCCGAGAGGGAGAAATACAGTTATACAGTTTAAAAATACAGTTATACGAAATACAGTTCAAGTAAAATACACTTGCTTAGGTTTTTGGTTTTTAAAATAAGTCAGTTTATATTTTTATTTTTATTTTTATTTTTATTATTATTATTATCATCATCATCATCATCATCATCATCATCATCATCATCATCATCATCATTGCAATTCACTGATTGCCACAAACCACCATCCATGTGTTTGGTGGTGGTGGGGATATAGAATAGAATAAACAGGGTTGGAAGGGACCTTGGAGGTCATATAGTCTAACCCCCTGCTCAGGCAGGAAACCCTACACCACTTTGGACAAATGGTTATCCAACATCTTCTTACAAACTTCCAGTTTTTATCTCGGGGTATCTTCTGAATACAGTTAAAATAATAATAATAATAATAATAATTCAGATTGTTTTCCTAAGGCTGGCCTGTAGCCTTAAAGAATGTCATACTTGGGCGTTAATTAAGATAATTAATAATTTAATCATCTTAATATCCTTCTGTATAACTAGCTTTGAAGGCACTCAGCTTACAACCGCAAGGGAACCCCAGAATTTATGTCGTGAAGCGAGGCGTTTGAGAAGTGAATTTTGCCCCGGGTTTTGTGACCTTTCTGGTAGCCGTTGTTAAATGAATCACGGCAGTGGTTCAGTTAGCAACACGGTTGCTAAGTGAATTGGACTTCCCCGTGGACTTCGCTGGTCAGAAGGTTGCAGAAAAAAAGGGGGGGATCGCGTGGCCCCCCCTGGGAAGCTGCGAGCATCGTAAATGTGAGTCAGTTGCCAAGCCTTTTAATTTTGATCACGTGACCATGGGCGTAAGTGCGAGAAACGGTCATAAGTCACTTTCCTCCGTGCCGTTGTAACTGTAAACCGTCACTAAATGAGCTGTTGTAAGTTGAGGACTAATTAGTAATTCAGTTCAGGGACCCCTTTTCTGTCCTCGATTCACAACGGCACTGAAAAGAGGGACTTACGACCGCTTTTCACACTTACGACCGTCACTGCTGGCCCACAGTCATGCGATCAATATCGGTATGCTGGGCCACTGACTCATATTTATGACGGTCGCAGAGTCCCCCAGGAACCCCCTTTTGCTCAAAGAGCAAAGTCAACGTGGATATCAGATTCACCAAACAACGTAACCAACGGCAGGTATTCGCTTAACAACCGTGAGAAGAAAGGGCAAAATTCGCTTAACAACCGTCTCGCTTATCAACAGGATTTGGGGTTCAATTATAGTCGTAAGTTGAGGACTAACTGTATTTATTGGGGGGGAGGACTCAGGACACCTGTCCCCGAATCCTGTTCTGTCAGTATTACGCATACCCAGATCAGAATAATATTTTAAAAACAATACAGAACATCAGGGAGGCTCCCTGTTGAATCTCTGTTTGACTCCTCGGTCTGATTTTAGTCTCTGTTCAATCAGCACTGCAGGGAACACATTGTGAGCTTTTCTGGGTGTGTTTTATTACACACACCATGGAGAACAGGGTGTGTTTTTTCCTTTGGAGAACAGAAACTCATGCAGGGTGCCACCCGGAGGTGGTATTCAGACGGTTCGTGCCGGTTCGCCTGAAGCGTTAGGGTCGAACTGCGAGTGGGCCCGCTTACCCACTTCGGCTCCCAAATGTTCTACGTAGCCTCATTTTCGATGCTACACACACGCAAAGTGCATGCATGGAAGGCGCATGCACACATAACGCCAGTGTGCACACACACCTGCTCAGAGCGGCAAGCCGGTGGTAAACCTAAGTGAATCCCTGCGCTCCTCCGTGAACGGCACCGAAAGGAAAACCTCGCGGAGAGAGGGCTACGGTTCTTCATTTACTCCAGATTTACTTTTTTAGTTCTAGGGGGAGTTCAGCAAAGTCTCTTGGCCTCCCAGCTGGACTCACAAATGCACACACGTACACAAACACACACACACAAATCGTGGGTGTTCTCCTTCCCCACCCACCCAACCCACCCTTCTTATGAAAAATGCTGAGCTCGGAGCATTAAGGAAAAAGCTTTTCCAACTCTCCCTGGCTTCCTCTGGCCTCCTCTTCCTCCTTGGAGTAGGTCAAAAAAGTCAAAATGGTGGCTGAAACCACCCCGCCAAGCCCCCCCCCTTCTCAGAAACCCAATCCGAGGTGGGCTGCAGCTTTGATTTGTGGTTGATGTGCCGGCATTCCCAGAGAAAATTGGAGCTTCTACAAATGCATTTGATCTTCATCCAGATACGCTGAGTCGACGCTTCGAGAGAGCCGTGCTGGAGCAGGCCCAGAGTAAATTTACTCCAGCGTCCTATTTCCAGCGCCGAGGCGGCCACGAGGCTCATAAATCAGAGATGAGGAAGGCTAGCTTGCTTTTCCTTTGCTGTTTCGCATTCTCCCACCCACCGCCGGCATGCTGGTGTCTCAAGATTTATCCGTGTTTCCCCGAAAATAAGACAGGGTCTTAATTTCTGTTCACCCCGCGGAAAAAGCCCTTGGCCTTATTTTCAGGGAGGTCTTATTATTTTTGAGGTGCAGGAGGCCCCTTAACCTTGGCCCGCGGTCCGCACATCAGCTGATCGAGAGAGGGCCGGGCATTCTGTCTCAGTTTCTGGCGCACTCTTGCCAGCCCTAGCGTCGCTAGGCCTGCCGTTCTTTTTTGCGGCCGCCACTAAGCCAAGGGGCGCGGGAACTCAGGTTTGCGGGAGCGACCTCTGCGGGGTCGTTCCACATGGTTGGCCGGTGCATATGGGGTGGGTGGAGCATATTCCCCCTCCCCTTTTCACCCCCAGGAAATGGCTGGGACCGGCTGCGCATGCGTTTAAATATTTTAGGGGAGGGGAGGGCTTATTTTCAGGGGAGGGCTTATTTTAACGCATGCACTTGAAAGTCCGATTGGGATAATTATCCAGAGAGGTTTTCTTTTCGGGGAAATAAGGTAGTGCTATGAAACATGGAGGTTCTGTTTTGCTACCGAGTTGAAAGAACCCTAAGGAGATTGGGGAGAAGTCTTGGATTAAAAAGTCATTTTTGGATATCTTAACCGGGTTTAGGCTGAGCACGTTACGTCCTTGGAAATCTTTTTTGCTTTTTTAATAAAGGTTTTATGTTTATTTTTAAACATACAAGACCAACAACACATAACATGTAAAACTCTCATCAATTACATACAGCATGTCGTTTGGTTATAAGCGTTTCTGCATCCATATTTTCAATTACATATACGATCACTAAATTTCCATCAAATATTACTGAGTACCTCACTCTCATTGGACATCATGTATTCAGTTACAATTGATATTCCTTCCTTTTGAACAAACCTAATTCCCTTGCATCCTTCATTATCTATTTAATAACGATATACCTTTATATAATCACCTATCTCATTCTAGTTATTTTCACAGTGTGAAAGAATTTTCCAACTATTTATGTTTATACATCACTACTTTCGATTATGCATAATTCCGCCAATCATCCATCAAATATGATGTTCATTGTTTTCCTTGTGCATGATACATTCAAGCACAAATGTTATTCCTTCGTTTTTTAAATATTCACTTCATACATGTACCAATCTTTCATTACTTCCTTATTAAACTGTTTAACAACAAAATATCTTTATAATATACCTCACTACTTACAATTAGGCAAAATATCACCAATCATCTATCAAATATACATAGGTTCATTATTATCCTTACCCTTCATTTTAAAACAAAATATTCTAAATGATTCAATTCAGATATTATTCCCATTCATATTGGAAATCTTCACCGGGTACCGATTGACGTCCCTGGAAATATTAACTGGATTCAAACTGACCACGTTACATCCCTGGAAATCTTAACCAGGTTCTGATTGCTTATTTTACATCCCTAGAAATCTTAACTGGATTCAAACTGAGCATGTTACATCCCTGAAAATCATAACCGGGTTCCGATTGTCTTATTTTACATCCCTAGAAATCTTAACTGGGTTCCAATTAACTATTTTATGTCCCTGGAAATCTTAACCAGGTTCCAAATGACCATTTTAAGGCTCTGAAGAGCTTAACCAGGTTCCAAATGACCATGTTACATCCCTGGAAATCTTAATCGGGTTCAGAAGGCGCATTTTTCGGTCCCTTGAAATCTTCACCGGCTCTCGTCCAGATTGCAAAGCACATCTTTAAACAATTTTTAATTTTATTTTTTTGCTGCTGCGGGAATATCTTGGATTTGACCTGAGTCATATCCCCCGTGGCAGCTGACACCCCCGCAAATCCCCCCTGTAATAAATCAAAAGCTGGGCAGCTGACTCAGCACCCTGAGGGCTCACAAAATGCAGGTGCCAATTTGGAAATGCCAGCTGGCCTCCCACGCATTCCCATCCCGTGGCTGGAGAGGAGGGGCAGAAACGCCAGAAAACCCATGGCCTGCCAGGAAAACAGTTCCACGCCCATCGCTCGGTCCCGGGCTCAGAGAGGCTGCCCTTCCAACCCCTCTACGCCACTCCAGATCTCTGGCTGGAGTTGGCATCAGTGGGAATACCACGCTGGGTTTATCCTTCCAAACGGTTGGATCACCAGTTCCCTCTTTCCTTTCCTACCCTTCCCTTTTTCTATCTTCCTTTCCTCTTCTTTTCCTTTCCTCTTTTCTGTTTTCCTTTCTTCGTTTCCATTACCTTTCCTTCTATCCTTTCCTTTCGTCTATTTTCCTTTCCTCTTTTCCTTTCCTCTTTTCTGTTTTCCTTTCTTCTTTTCCATTTTCCTTTACTTCTTTCCTTTCTTTTCCTTCCTTCGTTCCCTCTCCCTCTTTCCTCGCTCCCTCCTTCCTCCCTCTCTTCTTCCTTTGTTCCTTTCCTTTCTCTTCCCTTTTTCTATCTTCCTTTCCTTTTCTCTTTTCCTTTCCTTTCCTCTTTTCTGTTTTCCTTTCTTCTTTTCCATTTTCCTTTCCTTCTTTCCTTTCCTTTTGTATATCTTCCTTTTCTTTCCTGTTTTCCTTTCCTTTTCTCTTTTCCTTTCCTTTCGTCTTTTCTGCTTTCCTTTCTTCTTTTCCTTTTTCCTTTCTTTCTTTCCTTTCCTTCCTTCCCTCGCTCCTTCCTTCTCTTTCCTCCCTCCCTCCTTCCCCCTCTTCTTCCTTTGTTTCTTTCCTTTCCTTCTTTCCTTTCCTTTCCTCTATTTTCCTTTTGTCTTTTCTGTTTTCCTTTCTTCTTTTCCATTTTCCTTTCCTTTACTCCTCTCTGTTTTTCTTCCTTCCTTCCCTCTCTTCTTTTCTTTCTTCTTCTATTGTTCCTCTTTTCTTCCTTTCTTTTTCCTTCTTTTCTCCCTCCCTCTTTCCGTTCCTTCCCTCCCCCTTCCTCTTTCTGGCCTCTGCATTTCAGTGCTCAAATCCCCTCAATGAGAATATGGCAGGAAGGAAAGGAAAGAAGGAAGGAAGGAACAAAGGAAGGAGGGAAGGAGGGAGGACAGGGAGGATGGAGGGAGGAAAGAAGGAAGGAAGGAACAAAGGAAGAAAGGAGGGAGGTGGGAGGGAGGGAGGGAAGAAAGAGGGGGAGGGAGCAAGGGAAGGAAGGAGTGAAGGAAATATTCCCAATCAGCAATTAAGCACTTCGCTTTCCCTTTAGTGCAGTGAAACTATGGTTGGATTTCAACTTCCAAAATCTCCCAGCCAGCCATCTTAAAACAGGTGGATTTTCTTAATTGTTCCCAAGCAGGCCTCTTCTAAACCTGCAGGATCACACTGCCCATCATCCACAGCCAGCGGGCCTCTTCCCTTCTCTTTGCTCTTCCGTCTTCCCCGTGAGGAGATCTTCCACCTCCCTCGTCTCTCCATCTCTTTTTCTCCTATTTTTTTTCCTCCTTCTCTCCTTTTAGTTTCCGTCATGTCGGAAGGGGCCGATTCCCAGCCGGTGGCTTTGGGGGCGTCCCGGGTCGAACTGCGAGTCTCCTGCTGGAGCCTGCCAGCGAGAGAAGCCCACGTTAAACCTGATCCGTGTCTGGTTATCCAGCTGCTCAGCGATGGACAGTGGAACGAGGTACACAGCTTTTTTATATATATATGATTGAGAATGTCTTGGCAACGTTTCGGCAAGGTCCCACTCGCCATCTTCAGGCTGGTGTTTTCGGCTTCGTGCTTGTGCCTGTAAGGTGTGGTCGGAGCTGTTGTCTTTCTATAAATCTTGGTAGGGGTGTGTGGAGTGCTGGCTTTGTTGCTGTAAGTGGATTGATTGGCTGTGTAGTTGCATCCTGACTGGTAGATGGAGTTGATGTTTGTAGATTGATCGGCTGTTTCATATCATCCTGTGTGGCTGAGGTGCTGGCTGTGTGTCCGTTGTTCTTTTGTGTTGTAACAACCTGAGTGGTGGGTGGGATTCGTTTGTTGACTAGGGCTAGTTTCCAGATGTCTGGTAGGTGGGAGGTATCATCACGTTTATTCATGTTGTGGGGGTGTTTCTCTATTTTGATGGCTTCCAGAATTTTGTTCTGGTTGAAGTGTTCTGTTTTGGAGATTAACCTGGTTCCTTCAAAATCAATTTCATGTCCTGTTGCTTTAAGGTGCTGGAAAAGGGAGGAAGTTTTTTTCTTTTTTTCTGACTGCATTCTTGTGTTCTGCCATGCAGAACAAAAAAAATGCAGAACCAAAAGAAAAAAGAAAAAAGGGGGGGAAAAGAAAAAAAAGAAAAAAACTTCCTCCATTTTCCAGCACCTTAAAGCAACAGGACAATAATAGTAAAATAGTAGTAAAATAGTAAAATAGTAGTAAAGTAGTAAAATAGTAAAATAGTAAAATAGTAAAATAGTAAAATAATAGTAAAATAATAGTAAAATAGCAAAATAATAGTAAAATAATAGTAAAATAATAGTAAAATAGTAAAATAATAAAATAATAAAATAGTAAATTAATAGTAAGATAGTAAAATAGTAAATTAATAGTAAGATAGTAAAATAGTAAATTAATAGTAAGATAGTAAAATAGTAAAATATTAAAATATTAAAATAATAAAATAATATCAAAATAACAAAATAACAAAATAACAAAATAACAAAATAACAAAATAACAAAATAACAAAATAACAAAATAACAAAATAACAAAATAACAAAATAACAAAATAACAAAATAACAAAATAACAAAATAACAAACAGAATAACAAAATAACAAAAAATAATAAATAATAATAAAAAATAATAAAAAATAATAAAATAAAATAAAATAAAATTCAGAGGATCGGGTGCTGACTCGTATTTATGACAGTTGCAGCATCCTGAGGAGGAATTCGTGATTCCCCTTTGGTGCCCGTTGGACGAGCAAAAGTCAACGGGGAAGCCCGATTCACTTAACAACCATGTGACTCACTTAACAACAGCAGTGATTCACTTCACTACTGTGGAAAGAAAAGCTCGTAAAACGGGGCAAAACGCACTTAAAATCTTCTTACTCAGTGGCAGAAATGTGGGGCTCAATGGCGTGGCCGTAAGTCGAGAGTAGCGATGTTTGAAGGACAGCTAAGGAAAATAAATTTTGCTTTGATTTAAAGTAAAGGTAAAGGTTCCCCTCGCACATATGTGCTAGTTGTTCTTGACTCTAGGGGGCGGTGCTCATCTCCCTTTCAAAGCCAAAGAGTCAGCGCTGTCCAAAGACGTCTCCGTGGTCATGTGGCCGGCATGACTCAACGCCTTCGAAGGCGCACAGAACGCTGTTCCCTACCCACCAAAGGTGGCGCCCATTTTTCTACTCACATTTTTTACGTGCTGTCGAACGGCTAGGTTGGCAGAAGCTGGGACGAGTAACGGGAGCTCCCTCTGTTACACGGCGCTAGGGATTCGAACCGCCGAACGGCTGACTTTTCTGATCGACAAGCTCAGCGTCTTAGCCCCTGAGCCATCTATGCATTTATGTTTTATTATATTTTATTAATAATATTAATATTATATTATTAAAACCCTTTTATTTACCGCTCCTCTAAAACGGTTCCACCACAAAACCCCATTCGACTAAACCGCGCTCGACGAAGCCGCGTAGCTGACGTCA
>NC_045558.1:141402702-141410165 GCF_009769535.1 Thamnophis elegans
CAGGAGGCCCCATACACCATTTCAAACAAATCTCTTCTTAAAAACTTCATCTTCTCTTTAAGTTTAGTCTAAAGGTAAAGGTTCCCCTTGCACATATGTGCTGGTCGTTCCTGACTCTAGGGGGTGGTGGTGCTTGGTTATATAAAGCGATTGTGTGAATTTTTCCATTCCAGCATGCAAATTTTTCCTCTGCTAGGAATTTTAATCTCTGAA
Source organism: Thamnophis elegans (assembly GCF_009769535.1). Taxonomy (NCBI): domain Eukaryota; kingdom Metazoa; phylum Chordata; class Lepidosauria; order Squamata; family Natricidae; genus Thamnophis; species Thamnophis elegans. Next base: position 141,402,916 of record NC_045558.1, read on the forward strand.
GGATTCCCTCCGAACTCTAGAGGCCTCCCTGCTTTCAGCCTTGCAAAAGATTTATAGATAGATAGATAGATAGATAGATAGATAGATAGATAGATAGATAGATAGATAGATAGATAGATAGATGATAGATAGAGATAGAGATCATAGACATAGACATAGACATAGACATAGACATAGAGAATTAGGTTTATTATATTTATATATATAATTCAGGGAGAAACTGGCTCAGCTGATAAGGAGAAGAACTCTGTGGCTTAATGGTTAACACATCTGCCTAAGATGCAATACAGCACAGGTTCTAATCCCAGTAAGGGTATGGCTAGTTGATGAGAGCTAAATAGCTTGAAATAGATCTATACTAGTCTCCATTTATTTATTTATCAGCACAAATACAACACAAATGTAACAAAAGGCAACAGTAAAAATATTGGGTTTCTGTCTGGATGGTCTCTTATGACGAGCCGATGGACAGAGAATGGAAGCAGTGAATTTCCTCCCATATTTGGGCATACCAGGGGTTGCGACATACATACATACATACATACACACACACACACACACACACACAAACACACACACACACACACACACACACACACACACACACACCGTATGGGATGGACTTGTGGGTGTGTGGGAATATATATATAATTTATGTTTATGTTTATATCTATATCTATATCTATATCTATATTTATATCTATATCTATATCTATTGCTTCTTAGAGCAATCTTTCTCGACTTCGGATGTTTTAAGATGGGTGGACTTCAACTCCCAGAATTCCTCAGTCAAGACTGGGGGATTCTGGGAGTTGAAGTCCACCCATCTTAAAACCGTTAAGCCATCTTGCTAAAACACTGTCCGTGCTTAGAAGCATTCCAGCTCAGGGTTTTTCAACCTGGACCATTTTGTGAGGGGCGGACTTCAACTCCCAGAATTCCTCCGTCAAGACTGGGGGATGCTGGGAGTTGAAGTCCAAGCCCTCTTAAAGTGATCCAGGTGGTGGTGGGGGAAACACTGCACGGTTTTGATCCCCTTAAACAGGATCATTGGTGAGGATTCAGCAGGCGCAGCCCGCCGATTCTCGCTGTTTGGGAGAGGCCGTCAATCTTCCCCCGCTTTTTATGTCGGCGCCAGCGTGGTGTGCCTCCCCGCCATCTTTCCTCCGTTTCGCAAGGTTGTGAGAGTTGCTGGTGCGATGCAGCTGCGTCAGTTTTCTGGATGCCCCAGTTAATTTGGCCAGCCTATTTTCCTGCGGATTTCCCAGGGGGGCTGAGCTCATTTGTAGAAAACCTGCGCTCCGCAGGACTTTTAAAATGCAATTCTTTGTGCACCGCTGGGTGAAAATTGCATTCCAGCCCTGCGTGCATTTGACTTTCCGTTGTCTCTCTCCCCCCCCCCCGCCCCCTCTCTCTCTCTTTCCTGTCCGTGAGAATCCTCAGAGATCTCCCCCCAAATAAGGGGTCTTATTTTCGGGGAAACACGGTATCCATTCTCCTCCTGGTTAATAAGACGGCGTCTTATTTTCGGGGAAACACGGTATCCATTCTCCTCCTGGTTAATAATACGGGGTCTTATTTTCGGGAAAACACGGTATCCATTCTCCTCCTGGTTAATAAAACGGGGTCTTATTTTGGGGAAAACACGGTATCCATTCTCCTCCTGGTTAATAAGACGGGGTCTTATTTTCAGGGAAACACAGTATCCATTCTCCTCCTGGTTAATAAGACGGCGTCTTATTTTCGGGGAAACACGGTATCCATTCTCCTCCTGGTTAATAATACGGGGTCTTATTTTCGGGAAAACACGGTATCCATTCTCCTCCTGGTTAATAAAACGGGGTCTTATTTTGGGGAAAACACGGTATCCATTCTCCTCCTGGTTAATAAGACGGGGTCTTATTTTCAGGGAAACACAGTATCCATTCTCCTCCTGGTTAATAAGATGGCGTCTTATTTTTGGCGAAATACGGTATCCATTCTCCTCCTGGTTAATAAGACGGGGTCTTATTTTCGGGGAAACACGGTATCCATTCTCCTCCTGGTTAATAAGATGGAGTCATATTTTTGGGGAAACACGGTATCCATTCTCCTCCTGGTTAATAAGACGGCGTCTTATTTTCGGCGAAATATGGTATCCATTCTCCTCCTGGTTTATAAGACGGGGTCTTATTTTTGGGAAAACACGGCATCCATTCTCCTCCTGGTTAATAAGACACGGTCGTGTTTTCTTTTGACTCCCCCCCCCTCCAAATTAAGCGCTTCTCCTTATTTTTGGGGAGCTCTTATTATTTTTGAGGTGCAGGAGGTGGCGAGCGTGGTCACCTCATGGCTGCTGCTGTGTTGCAATATTTTCAGGGAGGGCTTTTTTTAGCGCATGCACTCAAAAGCCCAATTGGGCTTATTATCCGGCGGGGTCTTAATTTCGGGAAAATATTTGGCCTGTCTTAAGATTGAGCTCAGAGAAGGACGGAATAAGGAATAAATAAAATGCGAGTGGTCCTCGATGTACGACCAGAATGGAGCCCAGATTTTATGTCGCTAAGTGAGGCATTCGTTCAGCCAACGCGGCACTGTTTTACGACCTTGCTGGTCACTTCTTCAAGGACGCGAGTCACACGGTCGTTAAGTGGAAGACTTTAAGGTTTATTCCTACGCTGGAGATCCACAGGCAATCCTTGACTTATTCATTTAGTGACTGTTCGAAGTTACGAAGGATCAGAAAAGTGACTTATGACCGCTTGGCACACTTAACAACCGTTACAACATTCCCTATGGTCACGGGATCAAAATTCAGCCGCTTGGCAACTGACTCGTACTTATGACGGTCGCAATGTCCCCAAAGGGGGTAACCTAATCCCCTTTTGCACCTTCCGACGAGCAATGCCAACGCGGAAGGCGGATTCGCTTAACAACGGTGTGACTAACTTCACAACCGCAGTGGTTGTGCACTGCACAGTTGCGAAGCAAGAGAATTCGCTAAATGGAGCAAAGCTGCTTTAAATGTCTCGCTTAGTGACAGAAATGGGGGGGTCCTGTTGTGGTTGTAAAGCGAGGGCCGCCTTTAGAAAGTTGGCAAGGGTGTGTTAGAGGACCTTAAAGGACCTCTGTGAGAACAGCTGGTGTAATATAACATCTGGGTTTTGGTGATTCGGCTCCCCCTGGGTGTCACAAAAATGTCTGCTTTGCCGTTTACTCTTTGAAAAACTTGCTCTCCTTTTTTTAATCTTTTCCAGGATTTCTTCAGCAAATCTGATCCTTTCCTGGAAATATATAAAGTTAGCGTTGGCGAGTCGGAGACTTTGGTTTGGAGGACAGAGGTGAGGATATTACAAGGACCCTCCGGAAAAATTGATGGGAGGATTTTTTTAAAAAGGGGGGGAATTGAAAATATTAAAAAATTAAAACAGGCTGGAACATAGCAATAGCAATAGCAGTTAGACTTACATACTGCTTCATAGGGCTTTCAGCCCTCTCTAAGCGGTTTACAGAGGCAGCATATCGCCCCCACAGTCTGGGTCCTCATTTTACCCACCTCGGAAGGATGGAAGGCTGAGTCAACCCTGATCCAGTGAGATTTGAACCGCTGAACTGCAGCTAACAGTCAGCTGAAGTGGCTGCAGTACTGCACTCTAAACCACTACGCCACCTCGAACAAAGCGGAGCCAGGAGACACTTTGAAAACCGCTGAGCGGGGCCGATGGGTTAACCCGCTAGCCGAATAGATCCATGCGATCTCACTAATGTTTTAGAAATATATTCGCCTTTTGTGATTTTTTAAGGCTTTCCTTAAAAATCATAGTTTCAGAAAAACACAGTTTCATAGCGGAGCACGGAGAGCCGGCTGGTACTTTATAACTCAGTAAAAATGTTCAAAAATAAAATGAGGGAAACCTCAAGCGAAGCGAGCCAGAACGGAAAAGAGATAATAAAATGCAAAAACCCAGCTGCCTCCTCATCTTCAGAGAAAAATAAATAAATAGCAATAGCAATAGCAGTTAGACTTATATACCGCTTCATAGGGCTTTCAGCCCTCTCTAAGCGGTTTACAGAGTCAGCATATCGCCCCCCACAGTCTGGGTCCTCATTTCACCCACCTCGGAAGGATGGAAGGCTGAGTCAACCTTGAGCCGGTGAGATTAGAACCGCTGAACTGCAGATAACAGTCAGCTGAAGTGGCCTGCAGTGCTGCACCCTAACCATTGCGCCACCTTGGCTGTGAAGGCTTGCTTAAACAAGGCCCCTTTTCAGATTTTCCCATGGGAAACATGGTGATTTTAAGAGCCACCACCCGAAAGTCCGTGAAGCTAAGCTTAAAAGAAGAGAGGACAGCTGAAGGGACAGGTGCTTTAAGGTTTAAGGCAGTGTTTCTCAACCTTGGTGACTTTCAGTCCTGTGGACTTCAACTCCCAGAATGGGGGATTCTGGGAGTTGAAGTCCAAAGGACTGAAAGTCACCAAGGTTGAGAAACACTGGTTTAAGGGTTAAAAAGAAAAAAGAAAAGACAATTTCTCGGGGGTTTGGGAAATTTCTCAACTGGCGTTTGGGTGGGTGGGTGTGGGTTGGACTAGATGACCTACAAGGTCCCTTCTGACTCTTTTCATCTGTTTTGTGTTCCAGGTGGTGAAGAATAATCTCAGTCCTCAGTGGCAACCGTTCCGGATTTCTTTGCAATCGTTGTGCAGTTGTGATCCCGACCGGCCGATACGGGTAAGTTTTTTTTCTTCTTCCGAGACGTTTAAAAAAAAAAAAAAAAAAATTAAGGAAGGGGTGGATGAACTGAGTGAGAAATAGCGATTTTAAAAGGGTTGGCTGGGTTGAAAGATTGAAAGATTGATACATATATATATGATAGATAGATAGATAGATAGATAGATAGATAGATAGATAGATAGATAGATAGATAGATAGATAGATAGATGTATAAATAGATGGATGGATGTATAATAGATGGAGATAGATAGACAGACAGACAGACAGACGGACAGACAGACAGACAGACAGACAGACAGACAGACAGATAGATAGATAGATAGAGATGGATGGATGGATGGATGGATAATAGATGGAGATAGACAGACAGACAGACACAGATAATAGATGGAGATAGATAGATAGATGATGGATGGATGGATGGATGGATGGATGGATTGATGGATGGATGGATAATAGATGGAGATAGATAGATAGATAGATAGATAGATAGATAGATAGATAGATAGATAGATAGATAGATAGATAGATAGATGAATGGATGGATGGATGGATAATAGATGGAGATAGATAGATAGATGATGGATGGATGGATGGATGGATGGATAATAGATGGATGGATGATAGATAGATAGATAGATAGATGATAGATAGATAGATAGATAGATAGATAGATAGATAGATAGATAGATAGATAGATGATAGATAGATAGATAGATAGATAGATAGATAGATAGATAAGATTGGTACGTTGGAGAAAAACTCCATTAGATCTGAAAATAAGCTCAAATTGCCAGAGTGAATCTGGGCAAGTTGGAGGAAAAACTGCCTTAGATCCCCAAATAATCCCAAATGACAATGAACAATTAGGAAGAACCAAGGGAGGGATTCAGTAAGCAGAACCCATTTTCCATCTGTTTTTATTTCTCTGGTCCTGGAGGAGGGGAACCATGAAACCTGACTTTTAATTGGATTTGAAGGCAGTTTCCTTCAGAAGGAACCAGGAGGAGCGAATGCTGTCCCGTATTTCTGGCTCTTGTCATTCTCCCCGTTTCTTTTCCAGTGTGTGGTTTACGACCATGACTCCAGCGGGAAGCACGATTACATCGGGGAGTTCAGCACAAGTTTTCAAGAGATGTTGCAGGCGTCCTCCGGCCAAGAGGTAATGGCAGGAGGGAGGGAGGGAGGGAGGGAGGGAGGGAAGGAAGGAGAGAAGGAGACAAGAAGGGCAAGAAAGAAAGAAAAGAAAAGAAGGAGAGAGAGAAAGAAAGAAAGAAAGAAAGAAGGAGGAGGGAGGGAGGAAGGAAGGAAGGAAGGAGGAGGGAAGGAAGAAATAAAGGAACAGAGGAGAGAGGGAGGAAGTAGAGAGGGAGGGAGAAAAGAAAGAAAAAAGAAAAGGAGGGAGAGAGGGAAGAAGGAAGGAGGGAAGGGAGAGAGGGATGGAAGAAGGGTAAGAAAGAAAGAAAAGAAAAGGAGAGAGAGAAAGAAAGAAAGGAGGAGGGAGGGAGGGATGGAGGGAAGAAAGGAAGGAGGGAAGGAAGGAGGAGGGAAGAAAGAAATAAAGGAACAGAGGAGGCAGGGAGGAAGTAGGGAGGGAGGGAGAGAAGAAAGAAAAAAGAGAAAGGAGGGAGAGAGGGAAGAAGGAAGGAGGGAGGGAAGGAAGGAGAGAGGGAGGGAAGGAAGGAGAGAGGGAGGGAAAAAGGAGAAGGGCAAGAAAGAAAGAAAAGAGAGAGAGAGAAAGAAAGAAAGGGGGGAGGGAGGGAAGAAGGAAGGATGGCCGGAAGGAAGGAATGGGAGAAGGAGGGAGGGAAGAGGGAAAGGAATGGGGAGGGAGGGAGGAAGCAGAGAGGGAAGGAGGAAAAAAGAAAGAGAGGGAGGAAAGAAAGAAAGAAGGGCAAGAAAGAAAGAAAAGAAAAAAGAAAGAAAGTAGGAAAGAAAGAAAGAAAGAAAGGAGGGAGGGAGGGAGGGAAGAAAGGGAGGGTAGAAGAAAATAAAGGAACGGAATAAGAAGAAAGGAAGGGATAGGCAGCAAGTAAAAGGAAGGGAGGAAGAAAAGAAAGAAAAAGGCCAAAAAATAAAATAAATAAAGGGAGAGTGGGAAGAAAAAGAGGAAGGAGGGAGGAAGGGAGGAGGAAAGGAGAAAAGGAGGGAGGGAGGAAAGGAACAAAAAGAGAAAGAGGTAGGAGCGAGGGAAGGAAGAAAAAGAAAGGAAAGAGGGCGGGAAGGAAGGGAGAAAGGGAGGGAAGGAGGAAGGAAGGAAGGAACGAACGAACAAGGTCGAATAATGATTATAAGTGGAGAGCTAGCTGTATATACCGTCAATAATTTATATTGTGGGGAAAATCAACCTTTAGGAATGTATATATTTTCCAAAATATCTAATTTAAAATGGTTTTTTTACTGCTGGGGTTAGTTGAAAAAAAAAATCTTAGTCCAGCCAGAATTTGCATGATAATCCGATTTTTTAAAATTAATTTTGTTACTTTTCTCGGCAGGTGAAATGGGATTGCATTAACCACAAGTATCAAGAAAAGAAG